>NW_026578400.1:22500-25000 GCF_029603195.1 Condylostylus longicornis
CAATTCAATTCAATTCAATTCAATTCAATTCAATTCAATTCAATTCAATTCCATTCAATTCAATTCAATTCAATTCAATTCAATTCAATTCAATTCAATTCAATTCAATTAAATTCAATTCAAGTCAATTCAATTCAATTCAATTCAATTCAATTCAATTCAATTCAATTCGATTCAATTCAATTCAGTCCAATTCATTTCGCTTCGATTCAATTCAATTCAATTCAATTCAATTCAATTCAATTCAATTCAATTCAATTCAATTCAATTCAATTCAATTCAATTCAATTCAATTCAATTCAATTCAATTCAATACAATTCAGTTCAATTCAGTTCAATTCAATTCAATTCAATTCAATTCAATTCAATTCAATTCAATTCAATTCAATTCAATTCAATTCAATTCAATTCAATTCAATTCAATTCAATTCAATTCAATTCAATTCAATTCAATTCAATTCAATTCAATTCAATTCAATTCAATTCAATTCAATTCAATTCAATTCAATTCAATTCAATTCAAGTCAATTCAATTCAATTCAATTCAATTCAATTCAATTCAATTCAATTCGATTCAATTCAATTCAGTCCAATTCATTTCGTTTCGATTCAATTCAATTCAATTCAATTCAATTCAATTCAATTCAATTCAATTCAATTCAATTCAATTCAATTCAATTCAATTCAATTCAATTCAATTCAATTCAATTCAATTCAATTCAATTCAATTCAATTCAATTCAATTCAATTCATTTCAATTCAATTCAATTCAATTCAATTCAATTCATTTCAATTCAATTCAATTCAATTCAATTCAATTCAATTCAATTCAATTCAATTCAATTCAATTCAATTCAATTCAATTCAATTCAATTCAATTCAATTCAATTCAATTCAATTCAATTCAATTCAATTCAATTCAATTCAATTCAATTCAATTCAATTCAATTCAATTCAATTCAATTCAATTCAATTCAATTCAATTCAATTCAATACAATTCAGTTCAATTCAGTTCAATTCAATTCAATTCAATTCAATTCAATTCAATTCAATTCAATTCAATTCAATTCAATTCAATTCAATTCAATTCAATTCAATTCAATTCAATTCCATTCAATTCAATTCAATTCAATTCAATTCAATTCAATTCAATTCAATTCAATTCAATTCAATTCAATTCAATTCAATTCAATTCAATTCAATTCAATTCAATTCAATTCAAGTCAATTCAATTCAATTCAATTCAATTCAGTCCAATTCATTTCGTTTCGATTCAATTCAATTCAATTCAGTTCAATTCAATTCAATTCAATTCAATTCAATTCAATTCAATTCAATTCAATTCAATTCAATTCAATTCAATTCAATTCAATTCAATTCAATTCAATTCAATTCAATTCAATTCAATTCAATTCAATTCAAGTCAATTCAATTCAATTCAATTCAATTCAGTCCAATTCATTTCGTTTCGATTCAATTCAATTCAATTCAATTCAATTCAATTCAATTCAATTCAATTCAATTCAATTCAATTCAATTCAATTCAATTCAATTCAATTCAATTCAATTCAATTCAATTCAATTCAATTCAATTCAATTCAATTCAATTCAATTCAATTCAATTCAATTCAATTCAATTCAATTCAATTCAATTCAATTCAATTCAATTCAATTCAATTCAATTCAATTCAATTCAATTCAATTCAGTTCAATTCAATTCAATTCAGTTCAATTCAATTCAATTCAATTCCATTCAATTCAATTCAATTCAATTCAATTCAATTCAATTCAATTCAATTCAATTCAATTCAATTCAATTCAATTCAATTCAATTCAATTCAATTCAATTCAATTTAATTCAATTCAATTCAATTCAATTCAATTCAATTCAATTCAATTCAATTCAATTCAATTCAATTCAATTCAATTCTATTCAATTCAATTCAATTCAATTCAATTCAATTAAATTCAATTCAATTCAATTCAATTCAATTCAATTCAATTCAACTCAATTCAATTCAATTCAATTCAATTCAATTCAATTCAATTCAATTCAATTCAATTCAATTCAATTCAATTCAATTCAATTCAATTCAATTCAATTCAATTCAATTCAATTCATTTCAATTCAATTCAATTCAATTCAGTTCAATTCATTTCAATTCAATTCAATTCAATTCAATTCAATTCAATTCAATTCAATTCAATTCAATTCAATTCAATTCAATTCAATTCAATTCAATTCAATTCAATTCAATTCAATTCAATTCAATTCAATTCAATTCAATTCAATTCAATTCAATTCAATTCAATTCAATTCAATTCAATTCAATTCAATTCAATTCAATTCAATTCAATTCAATTCAATTCAATTCAATTCAAGTCAATTCAATTCAATTCAATTCAATTCAATTCAATTCAATTCAATTCAATTCGATTCAATTCAATTCAGTCCAATTCATTTCGTTTCGATTCAATTCAATTCAATTCAATTCAATT
>NW_026578400.1:30000-53439 GCF_029603195.1 Condylostylus longicornis
AATTCAATTCAATTCAATTCAATTTAATTCAATTCAATTCAATTCAATTCGATTCAATTCAAATCAATTCAATTCAATTCAATTCAATTCAATTCAATTCAATTCAAATCAATTCAATTCAATTCAATTCAATTCAATTCAATTCAGTTGAATTTAATTCAATTCAATTCAATTTAATTCAATTCAAATCAATTCAATTCAGTTCAATTCAATTCAGTTCAATTCAATTCAATTCAATTCAATTCAATTCAATTCAATTCAATTCAATTCAATTCAATTCAATTCAATTCAATTCAATTCAATTCAATTCAATTCAATTCAATTCAATTCAATTCAATTCAATTCAATTCAATTCAGTTCAATTCAATTCAATTCAGTTCAATTCAATTCAATTCAATTCAATTCAATTCAATTCAATTCAATTCAATTCAATTCAATTCAATTCAATTCAATTCAATTCAATTCAATTCAATTCAATTCAATTCAATTCAATTCAATTCAATTCAATTCAATTCAATTCAATTCAATTCAATTCAATTCAATTCAATTCAATTCAATTCAATTCAATTCAATTCAATTCAATTCAATTCAATTCAATTCAATTCAATTCAATTCAATTCAATTCAATTCAATTCAATGCAAATCAATTCAATTCAATACAATCCAGTTCAATTCAGTTCAATTCAATTCAATTCAATTCAATTCAATTCAATTCAATTCCATTCAATTCAATTCAATTCAATTCAATTCAATTCAATTCAATTGAATTCAATTCAATTCAATTCAATTCAATTCAATTCAATTCAATTCAATTCAATTCAATTCAATTCAATTCAATTCCATTCAATTCAATTCAATTCAATTCAATTCAATTGAATTCAATTCAATTCAATTCAATTCAATTCAGTTCAATTCAATTCAATTCAGTTCAATTCAATTCAATTCAATTCATTTCAATTCAATTCAATTCAATTCAAATCAATTCAATTCAATTCAATTCAATTCAATTCAATTCAATTCAATTCAGTTGAATTTAATTCAATTCAATTCAATTTAATTCAATTCAAATCAATTCAATTCAATTCAATTCAATTCAATTCAATTCAATGCAATTCAATGCAATTCAATTCAATTTAATTCAATTTAATTCAATTCAATTTCATTCAATTCAATTCAATTCAATTCAATTCAATTCAATTGAATTCAATTCAATTCAATTCAATTCAATTTAATTCAATTTAATTCAATTCAATTCCATTCAATTCAATTCAATTCAATTCAATTCAATTCAATTGAATTCAATTCAATTCAATTCAATTCAATTCAGTTCAATTCAATTCAATTCAGTTCAATTCAATTCAATTCAATTCAATTCAATTCAATTCAATTCAATTCAATTCAATTCAATTAAATTCAATTCAATTCAATTCAATTCAATTCAATACAGTCCAGTTCAATTCAGTTCAATTCAATTCAATTCAATTCAATTCAATTCAATTCAATTCAATTCAATTCAATTCAATTCAATTCAATTCAATGCAATTCAATGCAATTCAATTCAATTTAATCCAATTTAATTCAATTCATTTCAATTCCATTCAATTCAATTCAATTCAATTCAATTCAATTCAATTCAATTCAATTCAATTCAATTCAATTCAATTCAATTCAATTCAATTCAATTCAATTCAATTCAATTCAATTCAATTCAATTCAATTCAGTTCAATTCAATTCAATTCAATTCAGTTCAATTCAATTCAATTCAATTCAATTCAATTCAATTCAATTCAATTCAATTCAATTCAATTCAATTCAATTCAATTCAAATCAAATCAATTCAATTCAATTCAATTCAATTCAATTCAATTCAATTCAATGCAATTCAATGCAATTCAATTCAATTTAATTCAATTCAGTTCAATTCAATTCAATTCAATTCAATTCAACTCAATTCAATTCAATTCAATTCAATGCAATTCAATGCAATTCAATTCAATTTAATTCAATTTAATTCAATTCAATTCAATTCCATTCAATTCAATTCAATTCAATTCAATTCATTCCAATTCAGTTCAATTCAATTCAATTCAGTTCAATTCAATTCAATTCAATTCAATTCAATTCAATTCAATTCAATTCAATTCAATTCAATTCAATTCAATTCAATTCAATTCAATTCAATTCAATTCAATTCAATTCAATTCAATTCAATTCAATTCAATTCAATTCAATTCAATTCAATTCAATTCAATTCAATTCAATTCAATTCAATTCAATTCAATTCAATTCAATTCAATGCAAATCAATTCAATTCAATACAATTCAATTCAATTCAGTTCAATTCAATTCAATTCAATTCAATTCAATTCAATTCAATTCAATTCAATTCAATTCAATTCAATTCAATTCAATTCAATTCAATTCAATTCAATTCAATTCAATTCAATTCAGTTCAATTCAATTCAATTCAGTTCAATCCAATTCAATTCCATTCAATTCAATTCAATTCAATTCAATTCAATTCAATTCAATTCAATTCAATTCAATTCAATTCAATTCAAATCAATTCAATTCAATTCAATTCAATTCAATTCAGTTGAATTAAATTCAATTCAATTCAATTCAATTTAATTCAATTCAAATCAATTCAATTCAGTTCAATTCAATTCAATTCAGTTCAATTCAATTCAATTCAATTCAATTCAATTCAATTCAATTCAATTCAATTCAATTCAATTCAATTCAATTCAATTCAATTCAATTCAATTCAATTCAATTCAATTCAATTCAATTCAATTCAATTCAATTCAATTCAATGCAAATCAATTCAATTCAATACAATTCAATTCAATTCAATTCAATTCAATTCAATTCAATTCAATTCAATTCAATTCAGTTCAATTCAATTCAATTCAGTTCAATTCAATTCAATTCATTTCAATTCAATTCAATTCAATTCAATTCAATTCAAATCAATTCAATTCAATTCAATTCAATTCAATTCAATTCAATTCAGTTGAATTTAATTCAATTCAATTCAATTTAATTCAATTCAAATCAATTCAATTCAGTTCAATTCAATTCAGTTCAATTCAATTCAATTCAATTCAATTCAATTCAATTCAGTTGAATTAAATTCAATTCAATTCAATTCAATTTAATTCAATTCAAATCAATTCAATTCAGTTCAATTCAATTCAATTCAGTTCAATTCAATTCAATTCAATTCAATTCAATTCAATTCAATTCAATTCAATTCAATTCAATTCAATTCAATTCAATTCAATTCAATTCAATTCAATTCAATTCAATTCAATTCAATTCAATTCAATTCAATTCAATTCAATTCAATTCAATTCAATTCAATTCAATTCAATTCAATTCAATTCAATTCAATTCAATTCAATTCAATTCAATTCAATTCAATTCAATTCAATTCAATTCAATTCAAATCAATTCAATTCAATACAATTCAATTCAATTCAGTTCAATTCAATTCAATTCAATTCAATTCAATTCAATTCAATTCAATTCAATTCAATTCAATTCAATTCAATTCAATTCAATTCAATTCAATTCAATTCAATTCAATTCAATTCAATTCAATTCAATTCAGTTCAATTCAATTCAATTCAGTTCAATTCAATTCAATTCATTTCAATTCAATTCAATTCAATTCAATTCAATTCAAATCAATTCAATTCAATTCAATTCAATTCAGTTGAATTTAATTCAATTCAATTTAATTTAATTCAATTCAAATCAATTCAATTCAGTTCAATTCAATTCAGTTCAATTCAATTCAATTCATTTCAATTCAATTCAATTCAATTCAATTCAATTCAATTCAATTCAATTCAATTCAATTCAATTCAATTCAATTCAATTCAATTCAATTCAATTCAATTCAATTCAATTCAATTCAATTCAATTCAATTCAATTCAATTCAATTCAATTTAATGCAAATCAATTCAATTCAATTCAATTCAATTCAATTCAATTCAATTCAATTCAATTCAATTCAATTCAATTCAATTAAATTCAATTCAATTCAATTCAATTCAATTCAATACAATCCAGTTCAATTCAGCTCAATTCAATTCAATTCAATTCAATTCAATTCAATTCAATTCAATTCAATTCAATTCAATTCAATGCAATTCAATGCAATTCAATTCAATTTAATTCAATTTAATTCAATTCAATTCAATTCCATTCAATTCAATTCAATTCAATTCAATTCAATTCAATTCAATTCAATTCAATTCAATTCAATTCAATTCAATTCAATTCAATTCAATTCAATTCAATTCAATTCAATTCAATTCAATTCAATTCAATTCAGTTCAATTCAATTCAATTCAATTCAATTCAATTCATTTCAATTCAATTCAATTCAATTCAATTCAAATCAAATCAAATCAAATCAAATCAATTCAATTCAATTCAATTCAATTCAATTCAATTCAATTCAATGCAATTCAATGCAATTCAATTCAATTTAATTCAATTCAATTCAATTCAATTCAATTCAATTCAATTCAATTCAATTCAATTCAATTCAATTCAATTCAATTCAATTCAATTCAATGCAATTCAATGCAATTCAATTCAATTTAATTCAATTTAATTCAATTCAATTCAATTCAATTCCATTCAATTCAATTCAATTCAATTCAATTCAATTCAATTGAATTCAGTTCAATTCAATTCAATTCAATTCAATTCAATTCAATTCAATTCAATTCAATTCAATTCAATTCAATTCAATTCAATTCAATTCAATTCAATTCAATTCAATTCAATTCAATTCAATTCAATTCAATTCAATTCAATTCAATTCAATTCAATTCAATTCAATTCAATTCAATTCAATTCAATTCAATTTAATTCAATTCAATTCAATCCAATTCAATTCCATTCAATTCAATTCAATTCAATTCTATTCAATTCAATTCAATTCAATTCAATTCAATTCAATTCAAATCAATTCAATTCAATTCAATTCAATTCAGTTGAATTAAATTCAATTCAATTCAATTCAATTTAATTCAATTCAAATCAATTCAATTCAGTTCAATTCAATTCAATTCAGTTCAATTCAATTCAATTCAATTCAATTCAATTCAATTCAATTCAATTCAATTCAATTCAATTCAATTCAATTCAATTCAATTCAATTCAATTCAATTCAATTCAATTCAATTCAATTCAATTCAATTCAATTCAATTCAATTCAATTCAATTCAATTCAATTCAATTCAATTCAATTCAATTCAATTCAATTCAATTCAATTCAATTCAATTCAATTCAATTCAATTCAATTCAATTCAATTCAATTCAATTCAATTCAATTCAATTCAATTCAATTCAATGCAAATCAATTCAATTCAATACAATTCAATTCAATTCAGTTCAATTCAATTCAATTCAATTCAATTCAATTCAATTCAATTCAATTCAATTCAATTCAATTCAATTCAATTCAATTCAATTCAATTCAATTCAATTCAATTCAATTCAATTCAATTCAATTCAATTCAATTCAATTCAATTCAATTCAATGCAATTCAATTCAATTGAATTCAATTCAATTCAATTCAATTCAATTCAATTCAGTTCAATTCAATTCAATTCAGTTCAATTCAATTCAATTCATTTCAATTCAATTCAATTCAATTCAATTCAATTCAAATCTATTCAATTCAATTCAATTCAATTCAGTTGAATTTAATTCAATTCAATTCAATTCAATTTAATTCAATTCAAATCAATTCAATTCAGTTCAATTCAATTCAATTCAATTCAATTCAATTCAATGCAATTCAAATTCAATGCAATTCAAATTCAATTCAATTCAATTCAATTCAATTCAATTCAATTCAATTCAAATCAATTCAATTTAATTCCATTGAATTCAATTCAATTCAATTCAATTCAATTCAATTCAATTCAATTCAATTCAATTCAAATCAATTCAATTCAATTCAATTCAATTCAATTCAATTCAATTCAGTTGAATTAAATTCAATTCAATTCAATTCAATTTAATTCAATTCAAATCAATTCAATTGAGTTCAATTCAATTCAATTCAATTCAGTTCAATTCAATTCAATTCAATTCAATTCAATTCAATTCAATTCAATTCAATTCAATTCAATTCAATTCAATTCAATTCAATTCAATTCAATTCAATTCAATTCAATTCAATTCAATTCAATTCAATTCAATTCAATTCAATTCAATTCAATTCAATTCAATTCAATTCAATTCAATGCAAATCAATTCAATTCAATACAATCCAGTTCAATTCAGTTCAATTCAATTCAATTCAATTCAATTCAATTCAATTCAATTCAATTCAATTCAATTCAATTCAATGCAATTCAATGCAATTCAATTCAATTTAATTCAATTTAATTCAATTCAATTCCATTCAATTCAATTCAATTCAATTCAATTCAATTCAATTCAATTGAATTCAATTCAATTCAATTCAATTCAATTCAATTCAATTTAATTCAATTTAATTCAATTCAATTCCATTCAATTCAATTCAATTCAATTCAATTCAATTCAATTCAATTCAATTCAATTCAATTCAATTCAATTCAGTTCAATTCAATTCAATTCAGTTCAATTCAATTCAATTCATTTCAATTCAATTCAATTCAATTCAAATCAATTCAATTCAATTCAATTCAATTCAATTCAGTTGAATTTAATTCAATTCAATTCAATTTAATTCAATTCAAATCAATTCAATTCAGTTCAATTCAATTCAGTTCAATTCAATTCAATTCAATTCAATTGAATTCAATTCAATTCAATTCAATTCAATTCAATTCAATTTAATTCAATTCAATTCAATTCAATGCAATTCAATGCAATTCAATTCAATTTAATTCAATTTAATTCAATTCCATTCAATTCAATTCAATTCAATTCAATTCAATTGAATTCAATTCAATTCAATTCAATTCAATTCAATTCAATTCAATTCAATTCAATTCAGTTCAATTCAATTCAATTCAGTTCAATTCAATTCAATTCAATTCAATTCAATTCAATTCAATTCAATTCAATTTAATTCAATTCAATTCAATTCAAATCAATTCAATTCAATTCAATTCAATTCAATTCAATTCAATTCAATTCAATGCAATTCAATGCAATTCAATTCAATTCAATTCAATTCAATTCAATTCAATGCAATTCAATGCAATTCAATTCAATTCAATTCAATTCAATTCAATTCAATTCAATTCAATTCAATTCAATTCAATTCAATTCAATTCAATTCAATTCAATGCAATTCAATGCAATTCAATTCAATTTAATTCAATTTAATTCAATTCAATTCAATTCCATTCAATTCAATTCAATTCAATTCAATTCAATTCAATTTAATTGAATTCAGTTCAATTCAATTCAATTCAGTTCAATTCAATTCAATTCAATTCAATTCAATTCAATTCAATTCAATTCAATTCAATTCAATTCAATTCAATTCAATTCAATTCAATTCAATTCAATTCAATTCAATTCAATTCAATTCAATTCAATTCAATTCAATTTAATTCAATTCAATTCAATCCAATTCAATTCAATTCAATTCAATTCAATTCAATTCAATTCAATTCAATTCAATTCAATTCAATTCAATTCAATTCAATTCAATTCAATTCAATGCAATTCAATGCAATTCAATTCAATTTAATTCAATTTAATTCAATTCAATTCAATTCAATTCAATTCAATTCAATTCAATTCAATTCAATTCAATTCAATTCAATTCAATTCAATTCAATTCAATTCAATTCAATTCAATTCAATTCAATTCAATTCAATTCAATTCAATTCAATTCAATTCAATTCAATTCAATTCAATTCAATTCAATTCAGTTCAATTCAATACAATTCAGTTCAATTCAATTCAATTCAATTCAATTCAATTCAATTCAATTCAATTCAATTCAATTCAATTCAATTCAATTCAATTCAATTCAATTCAATTCAATTCAATTCAATTCAATTCAATTCAATTCAATTCAATTCAATTCAATTCAATTCAATTCAATTCAATTCAATTCAATTCAATTCAATTCAATTCAATTCAATACAATTCAATTCAATTCAATTCAATTCAATTCAATTCAATTCAATTCAATTCAATTCAATTCAATTCAATTCAATTCAATTCAATTCAATTCAATTCAATTCAATTCAATTCAATTCAATTCAATTCAATTCAATTCAATTCAATTCAATTCAATTCAATTCAATTCAATTCAATTCAATTCAATTCAGTTCAATTCAATTCAATTCAATTCAATTCAGTTCAATTCAATTCAATTCAATTCAAATCAATTCAATTCAATTCAATTCAATTCAATTCAATTCAATTCAATTCAATTCAATTCAATTCAATTCAATTCAATTCAATTCAATTCAATTCAATTCAATTCAATTCAATTCAATTCAATTCAATTCAATTCAATTCAATTCAATTCAATTCAATTCATTTCAATTCAATTCAATTCAATTCAATTTAATTCAATTCAATTCAATTCAATTCAATTCAATTCAATTCAATTCAATTCAATTCAATTCAATTCAATGCAATTCAATGCAATTCAATTCAATTTAATTCAATTTAATTCAATTCAATTCAATTCAATTCCATTCAATTCAATTCAATTCAATTCAATTCAATTCAATTGAATTCAGTTCAATTCAATTCAACTCAGTTCAATTCAATTCAATTCAATTCAATTCAATCCAATTCAATTCAATTCAATTCAATTCAATTCAATTTAATTCAATTCAATTCAATTCAATTCAATTCAATTCAATTCAATTCAATTCAATTCAATTCAATTCAATTCAATTCAATTCAATTCAATTCAATTCAATTCAATTCAATTCAATTTAATTCAATTCAATTCAATTCGATTCAATTCAATTCAATTCAATTCAATTCAATTCAATTCAATTCAATTCAATTCAATTCAATTCAATTCGATTCAATTCAATTCAATTCAATTCAATTTAATTCAATTCAATTCAATTCAATTCAGTTCATTTCAATTTAATTCAATTCAATTCAATTCAATTCAAATCAATTCAATTCAATTCAATTCAATTCAATTCAATTCAATTCAATTCAATTCAATTCAATTCAATTCAATTCAATTCAATTCAATTCAATTCAATTCAATTCAATTCAATTCAATTCAATTCAGTTCAATTCAATACAATTCAGTTCAATTCAATTCAATTCAATTCAATTCAATTCAATTCAATTCAATTCAATTCAATTCAATTCAATTCAATTCAATTCAATTCAATTCAATTCAATTCAATTCAAATCAATTCAATCAATTCAATTCAATTCAATTCAATTCAATTCAATTCAATTCAATTCAATTCAATTCAATTCAATTCAATTCAATTCAATTTAATGCAAATCAATTCAATTCAATTCAATTCAATTCAATTAAATTCAATTCAATTCAATTCAATTCAATTCAATTCAATTCAATTCAATTCAATTCAATTCAATTCAATTCAATTCAATTCAATTCAATTCAATTCAATTCAATTCAATTCAAATCAATTCAAATCAATTCAATTCAATTCAATTCAATTCAATTCAATTCAATTCAATGCAATTCAATGCAATTCAATTCAATTTAATTCAATTCAATTCAATTCAATTCAATTCAATTCAATTCAATTCAATTCAATTCAATTCAATTCAATTCAATTCAATTCAATGCAATTCAATGCAATTCAATTCAATTTAATTCAATTTAATTCAATTCAATTCAATTCCATTCAATTCAATTCAATTCAATTCAATTCAATTCAATTTAATTGAATTCAGTTCAATTCAATTCAATTCAGTTCAATTCAATTCAATTCAATTCAATTCAATTCAATTCAATTCAATTCAATTCAATTCAATTCAATTCAATTCAATTCAATTCAATTCAATTCAATTCAATTTAATTCAATTCAATTCAATTCAATCCAATTCAATTCAATTCAATTCAATTCAATTCAAATCAATTCAATTCAATTCAATTCAATTCAATTCAGTTCAATTCAATTCAATTCAATTCAATTGAATTCAATTCAATTCAATTCAATTCAATTCAATTCAATTCAATTCAATTCAATTCAATTCAATTCAATTCAATTCAATTCAATTCAATTCAATTCAATTCAATTCAATTCAATTCAATTCAATTCAATGCAAATCAATTCAATTCAATTCAATTCAGTTCAATTCAATTCAATTCAATTCAATTCAATTCAATTCAATTCAATTCAATTCAATTCAATTCAATTCAATTCAATTCAATTCAATTCAGTTCAATTCAATTCAATTCAATTCAATTGAATTCAATTCAATTCAATTCAATTCAATTCAATTCAATTCAATTCAATTCAATTCAATTCAATTCAATTCAATTCAATTCAATTCAATTCAATTCAATTCAATTCAATTCAATTCAATTCAATTCAATTCAATTCAATGCAAATCAATTCAATTCAATTCAATTCAGTTCAATTCAATTCAATTCAATTCAATTCAATTCAATTCAATTCAATTCAATTCAATTCAATTCAATTCAATTCAATTCAATTCAAATCAATTCAATTCAATTCAATTCAATTCAATTCAGTTCAATTCAATTCAATTCAATTCAATTGAATTCAATTCAATTCAATTCAATTCAATTCAATTCAATTCAATTCAATTCAATTCAATTCAATTCAATTCAATTCAATTCAATTCAATTCAATTCAATTCAATTCAATTCAATTCAATTCAATTCAATGCAAATCAATTCAATTCAATTCAATTCAGTTCAATTCAATTCAATTCAATTCAATTCAATTCAATTCAATTCAATTCAATTCAATTCAATTCAATTCAATTCAATTCAACTCAATTCAATTCAATTCAATTCAATTCAATTCAATTCAATTCAATGCAATTCAAATTCAATTCAATCCAATTCAATTCAATTCAATTCAATTCAATTCAATTCAATTCAATTCAATTCAATTCAATTCAATTCAATTCAATTCAATTCAATTCAATTCAATTCAATTCAATTCAATTCAGTTCAATTCAATTCAATTCAGTTCAATTCAATTCAATTCAATTCAATTCAATTCAATTCAATTCAATTCAATTCAGTTCAATTCAATTCAATTCAATTCAATTCAATTCAATTCAATTCAATTCAATTCAATTCAATTCAATACAATTCAATTCAATTCAATTCAATTCAATTCAATTCAATTCAATTCAATTCAATTCAATTCAATTCAATTCAATTCAATTCAATTCAATTCAATTCAATTCAATTCAATTCAATTCAATTCAATTCAATTCAATTCAATTCAACTCAATTCAATTCAATTCAATTCAATTCAGTTCAATTCAATTCAATTCAATTTAATTCAATTCAATTCAGTTCAATTCAATTCAATTCAGTTCAATTCAATTCAATTCAATTCAATTCAATTCAATTCAATTCAATTCAATTCAATTCAATTCAATTCAATTCAATTCAATTCAATTCAATTCAATTCAATTCAATTCAATTCAATTCAATTCAATTCAATTCAATTCAATTCAATTCAATTCAATTCAATTCAATTCAATTCAATTCAATTCAATTCAATTCAATTCAATCCAATTCAATTCAATTCAATTCAATTCAATTCAATTCAATTCAATTCAATTCAATTCAATTCAATTCAATTCAATTCAATTCAATTCAATTCAATTCAATTCAATTCAATTCAATTCAATTCAATTCAATTCAATTCAATTCAATTCAATTCAATTCAATTCAATTCAATTCAATTCAATTCAATTCAATTCAATTCAATTCAATTCAATTCAATTCAATTCAATTCAATTCAATTCAATTCAATTCAATTCAATTCAATTCAATTCAATTCAATTCAATTCAATTCAATTCAATTCAATTCAATTCAATTCAGTTCAATTCAATACAATTCAGTTCAATTCAATTCAATTCAATTCAATTCAATTCAATTCAATTCAATTCAATTCAATTCAATTCAATTCAATTCAATTCAATTCAATTCAATTCAATTCAATTCAATTCAATTCAATTCAATTCAATTCAATTCAATTCAATTCAATTCAATTCAATTCAATTCAATTCAATTCAATTCAATTCAATTCAATTCAATTCAATTCAATTCAATTCAATTCAATTCAATTCAATTCAATTCAATTCAATACAATTCAATTCAATTCAATTCAATTCAATTCAATTCAATTCAATTCAATTCAATTCAATTCAATTCAATTCAATTCAATTCAATTCAATTCAATTCAATTCAATTCAATTCAATTCAATTCAATTCAATTCAATTCAATTCAATTCAATTCAATTCAATTCAATTCAATTCAATTCAATTCAATTCAATTCAATTCAATTCAATTCATTTCAATTCAATTCAATTCAATTCAATTTAATTCAATTCAATTCAATTCAATTCAATTCAATTCAATTCAATTCAATTCAATTCAATTCAATGCAATTCAATGCAATTCAATTCAATTTAATTCAATTTAATTCAATTCAATTCAATTCAATTCCATTCAATTCAATTCAATTCAATTCAATTCAATTCAATTGAATTCAGTTCAATTCAATTCAATTCAGTTCAATTCAATTCAATTCAATTCAATTCAATGCAATTCAATTCAATTCAATTCAATTCAATTCAATTTAATTCAATTCAATTCAATTCAATTCAATTCAATTCAATTCAATTCAATTCAATTCAATTCAATTCAATTCAATTCAATTCAATTCAATTCAATTCAATTCAATTCAATTTAATTCAATTCAATTCAATTCGATTCAATTCAATTCAATTCAATTCAATTCAATTCAATTCAATTCAATTCAATTCAATTCAATTCAATTCAATTCGATTCAATTCAATTCAATTCAATTCAATTTAATTCAATTCAATTCAATTCAATTCAGTTCATTTCAATTTAATTCAATTCAATTCAATTCAATTCAAATCAATTCAATTCAATTCAATTCAATTCAATTCAATTCAATTCAATTCAATTCAATTCAATTCAATTCAATTCAATTCAATTCAATTCAATTCAATTCAATTCAATTCAATTCAATTCAATTCAATTCAATTCAATTCAGTTCAATTCAATACAATTCAGTTCAATTCAATTCAATTCAATTCAATTCAATTCAATTCAATTCAATTCAATTCAATTCAATTCAATTCAATTCAATTCAATTCAATTCAATTCAATTCAATTCAATTCAATCAATTCAATTCAATTCAATTCAATTCAATTCAATTCAATTCAATTCAATTCAATTCAATTCAATTTAATGCAAATCAATTCAATTCAATTCAATTCAATTCAATTCAATTCAATTCAATTAAATTCAATTCAATTCAATTCAATTCAATTCAATTCAATTCAATTCAATTCAATTCAATTCAATTCAATTCAATTCAATTCAATTCAATTCAATTCAATTCAATTCAATTCAATGCAATTCAATGCAATTCAATTCAATTTAATTCAATTTTATTCAATTCAATTCAATTCCATTCAATTCAATTCAATTCAATTCAATTCAATTCAATTCAATTCAATTCAATTCAATTCAATTCAATTCAATTCAATTCAATTCAATTCAATTCAATTCAGTTCAATTCAATTCAATTCAGTTCAATTCAATTCAATTCAATTCAATTCAATTCAATTCAATTCAATTCAATTCAAATCAATTCAATTCAATTCAATTCAATTCAATTCAATTCAATTCAATTCAATGCAATTCAATGCAATTCAATTCAATTTAATTCAATTCAATTCAATTCAATTCAATTCAATTCAATTCAATTTAATTCAATTCAAATCAATTCAATTCAGTTCAATTCAATTCAATTCAGTTCAATTCAATTCAATTCAATTCAATTCAATTCAATTCAATTCAATTCAATTCAATTCAATTCAATTCAATTCAATTCAATTCAATTCAGTTCAATTCAATTCAATTCAATTCAATTCAATTCAATTCAATTCAATTCAATTCAATTCAATTCAATTCAATTCAATTAAATTCAATTCAATTCAATTCAATTCAATTCAATTCAATGCAATTCAAATTCAATTCAATCCAATTCAATTCAATTCAATTCAATTCAATTCAATTCAATTCAATTCAATTCAATTCAATTCAATTCAATTCAATTCAATTCAATTCAATTCAATTCAATTCAATTCAATTCAATTCAATTCAATTCAATTCAATTCAATTCAATTCAATTCAATTCAATTCAATTCAATTCAATTCAATTCAATTCAATTCAATTCAATTCAGTTCAATTCAATTCAATTCAATTCAATTCAATTCAATTCAATTCAATTCAATTCAGTTCAATTCAATTCAATTGAATTCAATTCAATTCAATTCAATTCAATTCAATTCAATTCAATTCAATTCAATTCAATTCAATTCAATTCAATTCAATTCAATTCAATTCAATTCAATTCAATTCAATTCAATTCAATTCAATTCAATTCAATTCAATGCAAATCAATTCAATTCAATTCAATTCAATTCAATTCAATTCAATTCAATTCAATTTAATTCAATTCAAATCAATTCAATTCAAATCAATTCAATTCAATTCAGTTCAATTCAATTCAATTCAATTCAATTCAATTCAATTCAATTCAATTCAATTCAATTCAGTTCAATTCAATTCAATTCAAATCAATTCAATTCAATTCAGTTCAATTCAATTCAATTCAATTCAATTCAATTCAATTCAATTCAATGCAATTCAAATTCAATTCAATCCAATTCAATTCAATTCAATTCAATTCAATTCAATTCAATTCAATTCAATTCAATTCAATTCAATTCAATTCAATTCAATTCAATTCAATTCAATTCAATTCAATTCAATTCAATTCAATTCAATTCAATTCAATTCAATTCAATTCAATTCAATTCAATTCAATTCAATTCAATTCAATTCAATTCAATTCAATTCAATTCAATTCAATTCAATTCAATTCAATTCAATTCAATTCAATTCAATTCAATTCAATTCAATTCAGTTCAATTCAATTCAATTCAATTCAATTCAATTCAATTCAATTCAATTCAATTCAATTCAATTCAATTCAATACAATTCAATTCAATTCAATTCAATTCAATTCAATTCAATTCAGTTCAATTCAATTCAATTCAATTCAATTCAATTCAATTCAATTGAATTCAATTCAATTCAATTCAATTCAATTCAATTCAATTCAATTCAATTCAATTCAATTCAATTCAATTCAATTCAATTCAATTCAATTCAATTCAATTCAATTCAATTCAATTCAATTCAATGCAATTCAAATTCAATTCAATTCAATTCAATTCAATTCAATTCAATTCAGTTCAATTCAATTCAATTCAATTCAATTCAATTCAATTCAATTCAATTCAATTCAATTCAATTCAATTCAATTCAATTCAATACAATTCAATTCAATTCAATTCAATTCAATTCAATTCAATTCAATTCAATTCAATTCAATTCAATTCAATTCAATTCAATTCCATTCAATTCAATTCAATTCAATTCAATTCAATTCAGTTCAATTCAATTCAATTCAATTCAATTCAATTCAATTCAATTCAATTCAATTCAATTCAATTCAATTCAATTCAATTCAATTCAATTCAATTCAATTCAATTCAATTTAATTCAATTCAATCCAATTCAATTCAATTCAATTCAATTCAATTCAAATCAATTCAATTCAATTCAATTCAATTCAATTCAATTCAATTCAATTCAGTTCAATTCAATTCAATTCAATTCAATTCAATTGAATTCAATTCAATTCAATTCAATTCAATTCAATTCAATTCAATTCAATTCAATTCAATTCAATTCAATTCAATGCAAATCAATTCAATTCAAT
Organism: Condylostylus longicornis; assembly: GCF_029603195.1. Classification (NCBI taxonomy): domain Eukaryota; kingdom Metazoa; phylum Arthropoda; class Insecta; order Diptera; family Dolichopodidae; genus Condylostylus; species Condylostylus longicornis. The sequence goes on from NW_026578400.1 coordinate 46,048, forward strand.
TCAATTCAATTCAATTCAATTCAATTCAATTCAATTTAATTCAATTCAAATCAATTCAATTCAGTTCAATTCAATTCAATTCAATTCAGTTCAATTCAATTCAATTCAATTCAATTCAATTCAATTCAATTCAATTCAATTCAATTCAATTCAATTCAATTCAATTCAATTCAATTCAGTTCAATTCAATTCAATTCAATTCAATTCAATTCAATTCAATTCAATTCAATTCAATTCAATTCAATTCAATTAAATTCAATTCAATTCAATTCAATTCAATTAAATTCAATGCAATTCAAATTCAATTCAATCCAATTCAATTCAATTCAATTCAATTCAATTCAATTCAATTCAATTCAATTCAATTCAATTCAATTCAATTCAATTCAATTCAATTCAATTCAATTCAATTCAATTCAATTCAATTCAATTCAATTCAATTCAATTCAATTCAATTCAATTCAATTCAATTCAATTCAATTCAATTCAATTCAATTCAATTCAATTCAATTCAATTCAATTCAATTCAATTCAATTCAATTCAATTCAATTCAATTCAATTCAATTCAATTCAATTCAATTCAATTCAATTCAATTCAATTCAATTCAATTCAATTCAATTCAATTCAATTCAATTCAATTCAATTCAATTCAATTCAATTCAATTCAATTCAATTCAATTCAATTCAATTCAATTCAATTCAATTCAATTCAATTCAATTCAATTCAATTCAGTTCAATTCAATTCAATTCAATTCAATTCAATTCAGTTCAATTCAATTCAATTCAATTCAAATCAATTCAATTCAATTCAATTCAATTCAATTCAATTCAATTCAATTCAATTCAATTCAATTCAATTCAATTCAATTCAATTCAATTCAATTCAATTCAATTCAATTCAATTCAATTCAATTCAATTCAATTCAATTCAATTCAATTCAATTCATTTCAATTCAATTCAATTCAATTCAATTTAATTCAATTCAATTCAATTCAATTCAATTCAATTCAATTCAATTCAATTCAATTCAATTCAATGCAATTCAATGCAATTCAATTCAATTTAATTCAATTTAATTCAATTCAATTCAATTCAATTCCATTCAATTCAATTCAATTCAATTCAATTCAATTCAATTGAATTCAGTTCAATTCAATTCAATTCAGTTCAATTCAATTCAATTCAATTCAATTCAATGCAATTCAATTCAATTCAATTCAATTCAATTCAATTCAATTTAATTCAATTCAATTCAATTCAATTCAATTCAATTCAATTCAATTCAATTCAATTCAATTCAATTCAATTCAATTCAATTCAATTCAATTCAATTCAATTCAATTCAATTCAATTTAATTCAATTCAATTCAATTCGATTCAATTCAATTCAATTCAATTCAATTCAATTCAATTCAATTCAATTCAATTCAATTCAATTCAATTCAATTCGATTCAATTCAATTCAATTCAATTCAATTTAATTCAATTCAATTCAATTCAATTCAGTTCATTTCAATTTAATTCAATTCAATTCAATTCAATTCAAATCAATTCAATTCAATTCAATTCAATTCAATTCAATTCAATTCAATTCAATTCAATTCAATTCAATTCAATTCAATTCAATTCAATTCAATTCAATTCAATTCAATTCAATTCAATTCAATTCAATTCAATTCAGTTCAATTCAATACAATTCAGTTCAATTCAATTCAATTCAATTCAATTCAATTCAATTCAATTCAATTCAATTCAATTCAATTCAATTCAATTCAATTCAATTCAATTCAATTCAATTCAATTCAATTCAATTCAATCAATTCAATTCAATTCAATTCAATTCAATTCAATTCAATTCAATTCAATTCAATTCAATTCAATTCAATTCAATTTAATGCAAATCAATTCAATTCAATTCAATTCAATTCAATTCAATTCAATTCAATTAAATTCAATTCAATTCAATTCAATTCAATTCAATTCAATTCAATTCAATTCAATTCAATTCAATTCAATTCAATTCAATTCAATTCAATTCAATTCAATTCAATGCAATTCAATGCAATTCAATTCAATTTAATTCAATTTTATTCAATTCAATTCAATTCCATTCAATTCAATTCAATTCAATTCAATTCAATTCAATTCAATTCAATTCAATTCAATTCAATTCAATTCAATTCAATTCAATTCAATTCAATTCAATTCAGTTCAATTCAATTCAATTCAGTTCAATTCAATTCAATTCAATTCAATTCAATTCAATTCAATTCAATTCAATTCAAATCAATTCAATTCAATTCAATTCAATTCAATTCAATTCAATTCAATTCAATTCAATGCAATTCAATGCAATTCAATTCAATTTAATTCAATTCAATTCAATTCAATTCAATTCAATTCAATTCAATTCAATTCAATTCAATTCAATTCAATGCAATTCAATGCAATTCAATTCAATTCAATTCAATTGAATTGAATTGAATTCAATTCAATTCAATTCAAATCAATTCAATTCAATTCAATTCAATTCAATTCAATTCAATTCAATTCAATTCAATGCAATTCAATGCAATTCAATTCAATTTAATTCAATTCAATTCAATTCAATTCAATTCAATTCAATTCAATTCAATTCAATTCAATTCAATTCAATTCAATTCAATTCAATTCAATTCAATTCAATTCAATTCAATTCAATTCAATTCAATTCAATTCAATTCAGTTCAATTCAATTCAATTCAGTTCAATTCAATTCAATTCAATTCAATTCAATTCAATTCAATTCAATTCAATTCAATTCAAATCAATTCAATTCAATTCAATTCAATTCAATTCAATTCAATTCAATTCAATTCAATGCAATTCAATGCAATTCAATTCAATTTAATTCAATTCAATTCAATTCAATTCAATTCAATTCAATTCAATTCAATTCAATTCAATTCAATTCAAATCAATTCAATTCAATTCAATTCAATTCAATTCAATTCAATTCAATTCAATTGAATTCAATTCAATTCAATTCAATTCAATTCAATTCAATTCAATTCAATTCAATTCAATTCAATTCAATTCAATTCAATTCAATTCAATTCAATGCAAATCAATTCAATTCAATTCAATTCAATTCAATTCAATTCAATTCAATTCAATTTAATTCAATTCAAATCAATTCAATTCAGTTCAATTCAATTCAATTCAGTTCAATTCAATTCAATTCAATTCAATTCAATTCAATTCAATTCAATTCAATTCAATTCAATTCAATTCAATTCAATTCAATTCAATTCAGTTCAATTCAATTCAATTCAATTCAATTCAATTCAATTCAATTCAATTCAATTCAATTCAATTCAATTCAATTCAATTAAATTCAATTCAATTCAATTCAATTCAATTCAATTCAATGCAATTCAAATTCAATTCAATCCAATTCAATTCAATTCAATTCAATTCAATTCAATTCAATTCAATTCAATTCAATTCAATTCAATTCAATTCAATTCAATTCAATTCAATTCAATTCAATTCAATTCAATTCAATTCAATTCAATTCAATTCAATTCAATTCAATTCAATTCAATTCAATTCAATTCAATTCAATTCAATTCAATTCAATTCAGTTCAATTCAATTCAATTCAATTCAATTCAATTCAATTCAATTCAATTCAATTCAGTTCAATTCAATTCAATTGAATTCAATTCAATTCAATTCAATTCAATTCAATTCAATTCAATTCAATTCAATTCAATTCAATTCAATTCAATTCAATTCAATTCAATTCAATTCAATTCAATTCAATTCAATTCAATTCAATTCAATTCAATTCAATGCAAATCAATTCAATTCAATTCAATTCAATTCAATTCAATTCAATTCAATTCAATTTAATTCAATTCAAATCAATTCAATTCAAATCAATTCAATTCAATTCAGTTCAATTCAATTCAATTCAATTCAATTCAATTCAATTCAATTCAATTCAATTCAATTCAATTCAGTTCAATTCAATTCAATTCAAATCAATTCAATTCAATTCAGTTCAATTCAATTCAATTCAATTCAATTCAATTCAATTCAATTCAATGCAATTCAAATTCAATTCAATCCAATTCAATTCAATTCAATTCAATTCAATTCAATTCAATTCAATTCAATTCAATTCAATTCAATTCAATTCAATTCAATTCAATTCAATTCAATTCAATTCAATTCAATTCAATTCAATTCAATTCAATTCAATTCAATTCAATTCAATTCAATTCAATTCAATTCAATTCAATTCAATTCAATTCAATTCAATTCAATTCAATTCAATTCAATTCAATTCAATTCAATTCAATTCAATTCAATTCAATTCAATTCAATTCAGTTCAATTCAATTCAATTCAATTCAATTCAATTCAATTCAATTCAATTCAATTCAATTCAATTCAATACAATTCAATTCAATTCAATTCAATTCAATTCAATTCAATTCAGTTCAATTCAATTCAATTCAATTCAATTCAATTCAATTCAATTGAATTCAATTCAATTCAATTCAATTCAATTCAATTCAATTCAATTCAATTCAATTCAATTCAATTCAATTCAATTCAATTCAATTCAATTCAATTCAATTCAATTCAATTCAATTCAATTCAATTCAATTCAATTCAATGCAATTCAAATTCAATTCAATTCAATTCAATTCAATTCAATTCAATTCAGTTCAATTCAATTCAATTCAATTCAATTCAATTCAATTCAATTCAATTCAATTCAATTCAATTCAATTCAATTCAATTCAATACAATTCAATTCAATTCAATTCAATTCAATTCAATTCAATTCAATTCAATTCAATTCAATTCAATTCAATTCAATTCAATTCCATTCAATTCAATTCAATTCAATTCAATTGAATTCAGTTCAATTCAATTCAATTCAATTCAATTCAATTCAATTCAATTCAATTCAATTCAATTCAATTCAATTCAATTCAATTCAATTCAATTCAATTCAATTCAATTCAATTTAATTCAATTCAATCCAATTCAATTCAATTCAATTCAATTCAATTCAAATCAATTCAATTCAATTCAATTCAATTCAATTCAATTCAATTCAATTCAGTTCAATTCAATTCAATTCAATTCAATTGAATTCAATTCAATTCAATTCAATTCAATTCAATTCAATTCAATTCAATTCAATTCAATTCAATTCAATTCAATGCAAATCAATTCAATTCAATTCAATTCAATTCAATTCAATTCAATTCAATTCAATTTAATTCAATTCAAATCAATTCAATTCAGTTCAATTCAATTCAATTCAATTCAGTTCAATTCAATTCAATTCAATTCAATTCAATTCAATTCAATTCAATTCAATTCAATTCAATTCAATTCAATTCAATTCAATTCAATTCAGTTCAATTCAATTCAATTCAATTCAATTCAATTCAATTCAATTCAATTCAATTCAATTCAATTCAATTCAATTCAATTAAATTCAATTCAATTCAATTCAATTCAATTAAATTCAATGCAATTCAAATTCAATTCAATCCAATTCAATTCAATTCAATTCAATTCAATTCAATTCAATTCAATTCAATTCAATTCAATTCAATTCAATTCAATTCAATTCAATTCAATTCAATTCAATTCAATTCAATTCAATTCAATTCAATTCAATTCAATTCAATTCAATTCAATTCAATTCAATTCAATTCAATTCAATTCAATTCAATTCAATTCAATTCAATTCAATTCAATTCAATTCAATTCAATTCAATTCAATTCAATTCAATTCAATTCAATTCAATTCAATTCAATTCAATTCAATTCAACTCAATTCAGTTCAATTCAATTCAATTCAATTCAATTCAATTCAATTCAATTCAATTCAATTCAATTCAATTCAGTTCAATTCAATTCAATTGAATTCAATTCAATTCAATTCAATTCAATTCAATTCAATTCAATTCAATTCAATTCAATTCAATTCAATTCAATTCAATTCAATTCAATTCAATTCAATTCAATTCAATTCAATTCAATTTAATTCAATTCAATTCAATTCAATTCAATGCAAATCAATTCAATTCAATTCAATTCAATTCAATTCAATTCAATTCAATTCAATTTAATTCAATTCAAATCAATTCAATTCAAATCAATTCAATTCAATTCAGTTCAATTCAATTCAATTCAATTCAATTCAATTCAATTCAATTCAATTCAATTCAATTCAATTCAATTCAATTCAGTTCAATTCAATTCAATTCAAATCAATTCAATTCAATTCAATTCAATCAATTCAATTCAATTCAATTCAATTCAATTCAATTCAATTCAATTCAATTCAATGCAATTCAAATTCAATTCAATCCAATTCAATTCAATTCAATTCAATTCAATTCAATTCAATTCAATTCAATTCAATTCAATTCAATTCAATTCAATTCAATTCAATTCAATTCAATTCAATTCAATTCAATTCAATTCAATTCAATTCAATTCAATTCAATTCAATTCAATTCAATTCAATTCAATTCAATTCAATTCAATTCAATTCAATTCAATTCAATTCAGTTCAATTCAATTCAATTCAATTCAATTCAATTCAATTCAATTCAATTCAATTCAATTCAATTCAATACAATTCAATTCAATTCAATTCAATTCAATTCAATTCAATTCAATTCAATTCAATTCAATTCAATTCAATTCAATTCAATTCAATTCAATTCAATTCAATTCAATTCAATTCAATTCAATTCAATTCAATTCAATTCAATTCAATTCAATTCAATTCAATTCAATTCAATTCAACTCAATTCAGTTCAATTCAATTCAATTCAGTTCAATTCAATTCAATTCAATTTAATTCAATTCAATTCAGTTCAATTCAATTCAATTCAATTCAGTTCAATTCAATTCAATTCAATTCAATTCAATTCAATTCAATTCAATTCAATTCAATTCAATTCAAATAATTCAATTCAATTTAATTCAATTCAATTCAATTCAATTCAGTTCAATTCAATTTAATTCAATTCAATTCAATTCAAATCAATTCAATTCAATTCAATTCAATTCAATTCAATTCAATTCAATTCAATTCAATTCAATTCAATTCAATTCAATTCAATTCAGTTCAATTCAATACAATTCAGTTCAATTCAATTCAATTCAATTCAATTCAATTCAATTCAATTCAATTCAATTCAATTCAATTCAATTCAATTCAATTCAATTCAATTCAATTCAATTCAATTCAATTCAATTCAATTCAATTCAATCAATTCAATTCAATTCAATTCAATTCAATTCAATTCAATTCAATTCAATTTAATGCAAATCAATTCAATTCAATTCAATTCAATTCAAT
>NW_026578401.1:0-22247 GCF_029603195.1 Condylostylus longicornis
ATCACTGGGAGTTCACAGATTCCGCCAATATGTGATAATAGGCTGTAGCAAAAATATGTTTGGAGATATTTAAAAAAATGTTTTGCAAAACTTTAAACGCGTTTTCTGGCTAAACCTAGAAGAGATAGAGCGATTTTAAGTGTTTTTTGTGATCACTGGGAGTTCACAGATTCCGCCAATATATGATAATAGGCTGTAGCAAAAATATTTTTGGAGATATTTAAAAAATCTTTTGCAAAACTTTAAACGCGTTTTCTGGCTAAACTAGAAGAGATAGAGCGATTTTAACTGTTTTTTGTGATCACTGGGCGTTCACAGATTCCGCCAATATATGATAATAGGCTGTAGCAAAAATATTTTTGGAGATATTTAAAAAAAATCTTTTGCAAAACTTTAAACGCGTTTTCTGGCTAAACTAGAAGAGATAGAGCGATTTTACCTGTTTTTTGTGATCACTGGGAGTTCACAGATTCCGCCAATATATGATAATAGGCTGTAGCAAAAATATTTTTGAAGATATTTAAAAAATCTTTTGCAAAACTTTAAACGCGTTTTCTGGCTAAACTAGAAGAGATAGAGCGATTTTAAGTGTTTTTTGTGATCACTGGGAGTTCACAGATTCCGCCAATATATGATAATAGGCTGTAGCAAAAATATTTTTGGAGATATTTAAAAAAATGTTTTGCAAAACTTTAAACGCGTTTTCTGGCTAAACTAGAAGAGATAGAGCGATTTTAACTGTTTTTTTGTGATCACTGGGAGTTCACAGATTCCGCCAATATATGATAATAGGCTGTAACAAAAATATTTTTGGAGATATTTAAAAAAATCTTTTGCAAAACTTTAAACGCGTTTTCTGGCTAAACTAGAAGAGATAGAGCGATTTTAAGTGTTTTTTGTGATCACTGGGAGTTCACAGATTCCGCCAATATATGATAATAGGCTGTAGCAAAAATATTTTTGGAGATATTTAAAAAAATCTTTTGCAAAACTTTAAACGCGTTTTCTGGCTAAACTAGAAGAGATAGAGCGATTTTAACTGTTTTTTTGTGATCACTGGGAGTTCACAGATTCCGCCAATATATGATAATAGGCTGTAGCAAAAATATTTTTGGAGATATTTAAAAAAATCTTTTGCAAAACTTTAAACGCGTTTTCTGGCTAAACTAGAAGAGATAGAGCGATTTTAAGTGTTTTTTGTGATCACTGGGAGTTCACAGATTCCGCCAATATATGATAATAGGCTGTAGCAAAAATATTTTTGGAGATATTTAAAAAAACGTTTTGCAAAACTTTAAACGCGTTTTCTGGCTAAACTAGAAGAGATAGAGCGATTTTAACTGTTTTTTGTGATCACTGGGAGTTCACAGATTCCGCCAATATATGATAATAGGCTGTAGCAAAAATATTTTTGGAGATATTTAAAAAAATGTTTTGCAAAACTTTAAACGCGTTTTCTGGCTAAACTAGAAGAGATAGAGCGATTTTAACTGTTTTTTGTGATCACTGGGAGTTCACAGATTCCGCCAATATGTGATAATAGGCTGTAGCAAAAATATGTTTGGAGATATTTAAAAAAATGTTTTGCAAAACTTTAAACGCGTTTTCTGGCTAAACTAGAAGAGATAGAGCGATTTTAAGTGTTTTTTGTGATCACTGGGAGTTCACAGATTCCGCCAATATATGATAATAGGCTGTAGCAAAAATATTTTTGGAGATATTTAAAAAAATCTTTTGCAAAACTTTAAACGCGTTTTCTGGCTAAACTAGAAGAGATAGAGCGATTCTAACTGATCACTGGGAGTTCACAGATTCCGCCAATATATGATAATAGGCTGTAGCAAAAATATTTTTGGAGATATTTAAAAAAATGTTTTGCAAAACTTTAAACGCGTTTTCTGGCTAAACTAGAAGAGAGAGAGCGATTTTAACTGTTTTTTGTGATCACCGGGAGTTCACAGATTCCGCCAATATATGATAATAGGCTGTAGCAAAAATATTTTTGGAGATATTTAAAAAAATCTTTTGCAAAACTTTAAACGCGTTTTCTGGCTAAACTAGAAGAGATAGAGCGATTTCAAGTGTTTTTTGTGATCACTGGGAGTTCACAGATTCCGCCAATATATGATAATAGGCTGTAGCAAAAATATTTTTGGAGATATTTAAAAAAATCTTTTGCAAAACTTTAAACGCGTTTTCTGGCTAAACTAGAAGAGATAGAGCGATTTTAAGTGTTTTTTGTGATCACTGGGAGATCACAGATTCCGCCAATATATGATAATAGGCTGTAGCAAAAATATTTTTGGAGATATTTAAAAAAACGTTTTGCAAAACTTTAAACGCGTTTTCTGGCTAAACTAGAAGAGATAGAGCGATTTTAACTGTTTTTTGTGATCACTGGGAGTTCACAGATTCCCCCAATATATGATAATAGGCTGTAGCAAAAATATTTTTGGAGATATTTAAAAAAATCTTTTGCAAAACTTTAAATGCGTTTTCTGGCTAAACTAGAAGAGATAGAGCGATTTTAACTGTTTTTTGTTATCACTGGGAGTTCACAGATTCCGCCAATATATGATAATAGGCTGTAGCAAAAATATTTTTGGAGATATTTAAAAAAAATCTTTTGCAAAATTTTTAAACGCGTTTTCTGGGCTAAACTAGAAGAGATAGAGCGATTTTAAGTGCTTTTTGTGATCACTGGGAGTTCACAGATTCCGCCAATATATGATAATAGGCTGTAGCAAAAATATTTTTGGAGATATTTAAAAAAACGTTTTGCAAAACTTTAAACGCGTTTTCTGGCTAAACTAGAAGAGATAGAGCGATTTTAACTGTTTTTTGTGATCACTGGGAGTTCACAGATTCCCCCAATATATGATAATAGGCTGTAGCAAAAATATTTTTGGAGATATTTAAAAAAATCTTTTGCAAAACTTTAAATGCGTTTTCTGGCTAAACTAGAAGAGATAGAGCGATTTTAACTGTTTTTTGTTATCACTGGGAGTTCACAGATTCCGCCAATATATGATAATAGGCTGTAGCAAAAATATTTTTGGAGATATTTAAAAAATCTTTTGCAAAACTTTAAACGCGTTTTCTGGCTAAACTAGAAGAGATAGAGCGATTTTAACTGTTTTTTGTGATCACTGGGAGTTCACAGATTCCGCCAATATATGATAATAGGCTGTAGCAAAAATATTTTTGGAGATATTTAAAAAAATCTTTTGCAAAACTTTAAATGCGTTTTCTGGCTAAACTAGAAGAGATAGAGCGATTTTAACTGTTTTTTGTTATCACTGGGAGTTCACAGATTCCGCCAATATATGATAATAGGCTGTAGCAAAAATATTTTTGGAGATATTTAAAAAAATCTTTTGCAAAACTTTAAATGCGTTTTCTGGCTAAACTAGAAGAGATAGAGCGATTTTAACTGTTTTTTGTGATCACTGGGAGTTCACAGATTCCGCCAATATATGATAATAGGCTGTAGCAAAAATATTTTTGGAGATATTTAAAAAAATCTTTTGCAAAACTTTAAACGCATTTTTGTGGCTAAACTAGAAGAGATAGAGCGATTTTAAGTGTTTTTTGTGATCACTGGGAGTTCACAGATTACGCCAATATACGATAATAGGCTGTAGCAAAAATATTTTTGGAGATATTTAAAAAATCTTTTGCAAAACTTTAAACGCGTTTTCTGGCTAAACTAGAAGAGATAGAGCGATTTTAACTGTTTTTTGTGATCACCGGGAGTTCACAGATTCCGCCAATATATGATAATAGGCTGTAGCAAAAATATTTTTGGAGATATTTAAAAAAATGTTTTGCAAAACTTTAAACGCGTTTTCTGGCTAAACTAGAAGAGATAGAGCGATTTTAACTGTTTTTTGTGATCACTGGGAGTTCACAGATTCCGCCAATATATGATAATAGGCTGTAGCAAAAATATTTTTGGAGATATTTAAAAAAATCTTTTGCAAAACTTTAAACACGTTTTCTGGCTAAACTAGAAGAGATAGAGCGATTTTAAGTGTTTTTTGTGATCACTGGGAGTTCACAGATTCCGCCAATACATGATAATAGGCTGTAGCAAAAATATTTTTGGAGATATTTAAAAAAATCTTTTGCAAAACTTTAAACGCGTTTTCTGGCTAAACTAGAAGAGATAGAGCGATTTTAACTGTTTTTTGTGATCACTGTGAGTTCACAGATTCCCGCCAATATATGATAATAGGCTGTAGCAAAAATATTTTTGGAGATATTTAAAAAAATGTTTTGCAAAACTTTAAACGCGTTTTCTGGCTAAACTAGAAGAGATAGAGCGATTTTAACTGTTTTTTGTGATCACTGGGAGTTCACAGATTCCGCCAATATATGATAATAGGCTGTCGCAAAAATATTTTTGGAGATATTTAAAAAAATCTTTTGCAAAACTTTAAACGCGTTTTCTGGCTAAACTGGAAGAGATAGAGCGATTTTAAGTGTTTTTTGTGATCACTGGGAGTTCACAGATTCCGCCAATATATGATAATAGGCTGTAGCAAAAATATTTTTGGAGATATTTAAAAAAATGTTTTGCAAAACTTTAAACGCGTTTTCTGGCTAAACTAGAAGAGATAGAGCGATTTTAAGTGTTTTTTGTGATCACTGGGAGTTCACAGATTCCGCCAATATATGATAATAGGCTGTAGCAAAAATATTTTTGGAGATATTTAAAAAAATCTTTTGCAAAACTTTAAACGCGTTTTCTGGCTAAACTAGAAGAGATAGAGCGATTTTAACTGTTTTTTGTGATCACTGGGAGTTCACAGATTCCGCCAATATATGATAATAGGCTGTAGCAAAAATATTTTTGGAGATATTTAAAAAAATCTTTTGCAAAACTTTAAACGCGTTTTCTGGCTAAACTAGAAGAGATAGAGCGATTTTACCTGTTTTTTGTGATCACTGGGAGTTCACAGATTCCGCCAATATATGATAATAGGCTGTAGCAAAAATATTTTTGGAGATATTTAAAAAAATGTTTTGCAAAACTTTAAACGCGTTTTCTGGCTAAACTAGAAGAGATAGAGCGATTTTAACTGTTTTTTGTGATCACTGGGAGTTCACAGATTCCGCCAATATATGATAATAGGCTGTAACAAAAATATTTTTGGAGATATTTAAAAAAATCTTTTGCAAAACTTTAAACGCGTTTTCTGGCTAAACTAGAAGAGATAGACCGATTTTAACTGTTTTTTGTGATCACTGGGAGTTCACAGATTCCGCCAATATATGATAATAGGCAAAAATATTTTTGGAGATATTTAAAAAAATCTTTTGCAAAACTTTAAACGCGTTTTCTGGCTAAACTAGAAGAGATAGAGCGATTTTAAGTGTTTTTTGTGATCACTGGGAGTTCACAGATTCCGCCAATATGTGATAATAGGCTGTAGCAAAAATATTTTTGGAGATATTTAAAAAAATCTTTTGCAAAACTTTAAACGCGTTTTCTGGCTAAACTAGAAGAGATAGAGCGATTTTAACTGTTTTTTGTGATCACTGGGAGTTCACAGATTCCGCCAATATATGATAATAGGCTGTAGCAAAAATATTTTTGGAGATATTTAAAAAAATGTTTTGCAAAACTTTAAACGCGTTTTCTGGCTAAACTAGAAGAGATAGAGCGATTTTAAGTGTTTTTTGTGATCACTGGGAGTTCACAGATTCCGCCAATATATGATAATAGGCTGTAGCAAAAATATTTTTGGAGATATTTAAAAAAAAAAAATCTTTTGCAAAACTTTAAATGCGTTTTCTGGCTAAACTAGAAGAGATAGAGCGATTTCAAGTGCTTTTTGTGATCACTGGGAGTTCACAGATTCCGCCAATATATGATAATAGGCTGTAGCAAAAATATTTTTTGGAGATATTTAAAAAAATCTTTTGCAAAACTTTAAACGCGTTTTCTGGCTAAACTAGAAGAGATAGAGCGATTTTACCTGTTTTTTGTGATCACTGGGAGTTCACAGATTCCGCCAATATATGATAATAGGCTGTAGCAAAAATATTTTTGGAGATATTTAAAAAAATGTTTTGCAAAACTTTAAACGCGTTTTCTGGCTAAACTAGAAGAGATAGAGCGATTTTAACTGTTTTTTGTGATCACTGGGAGTTCACAGATTCCGCCAATATATGATAATAGGCTGTAACAAAAATATTTTTGGAGATATTTAAAAAAATCTTTTGCAAAACTTTAAACGCGTTTTCTGGCTAAACTAGAAGAGATAGAGCGATTTTAACTGTTTTTTGTGATCACTGGGAGTTCACAGATTCCGCCAATATATGATAATAGGCAAAAATATTTTTGGAGATATTTAAAAAAATCTTTTGCAAAACTTTAAACGCGTTTTCTGGCTAAACTAGAAGAGATAGAGCGATTTTAAGTGTTTTTTGTGATCACTGGGAGTTCACAGATTCCGCCAATATGTGATAATAGGCTGTAGCAAAAATATTTTTGGAGATATTTAAAAAAAACGTTTTGCAAAACTTTAAACGCGTTTTCTGGCTAAACTAGAAGAGATAGAGCGATTTTAACTGTTTTTTGTGATCACTGGGAGTTCACAGATTCCGCCAATATATGATAATAGGCTGTAGCAAAAATATTTTTGGAGATATTTAAAAAAATGTTTTGCAAAACTTTAAACGCGTTTTCTGGCTAAACTAGAAGAGATAGATCGATTTTAACTGTTTTTTGTGATCACTGGGAGTTCACAGATTCCGCCAATATGTGATAATAGGCTGTAGCAAAAATATGTTTGGAGATATTTAAAAAAATGTTTTGCAAAACTTTAAACGCGTTTTCTGGCTAAACTAGAAGAGATAGAGCGATTTTAAGTGTTTTTTGTGATCACTGGGAGTTCACAGATTCCGCCAATATATGATAATAGGCTGTAGCAAAAATATTTTTGGAGATATTTAAAAAAATCTTTTGCAAAACTTTAAATGCGTTTTCTGGCTAAACTAGAAGAGATAGAGCGATTTCAAGTGCTTTTTGTGATCACTGGGAGTTCACAGATTCCGCCAATATATGATAATAGGCTGTAGCAAAAATATTTTTGGAGATATTTAAAAAAATCTTTTGCAAAACTTTAAACGCGTTTTCTGGCTAAACTAGAAGAGATAGAGCGATTTTAAGTGTTTTTTGTGATCACTGGGAGTTCACAGATTCCGCCAATATATGATAATAGGCTGTAGCAAAAATATTTTTGGAGATATTTAAAAAAAACGTTTTGCAAAACTTTAAACGCGTTTTCTGGCTAAACTAGAAGAGATAGAGCGATTTTAACTGTTTTTTGTGATCACTGGGAGTTCACAGATTCCCCCAATATATGATAATAGGCTGTAGCAAAAATATTTTTGGAGATATTTAAAAAAATCTTTTGCAAAACTTTAAATGCGTTTTCTGGCTAAACTAGAAGAGATAGAGCGATTTTAACTGTTTTTTGTTATCACTGGGAGTTCACAGATTCCGCCAATATATGATAATAGGCTGTAGCAAAAATATTTTTGGAGATATTTAAAAAAATCTTTTGCAAAACTTTAAACGCGTTTTCTGGCTAAACTAGAAGAGATAGAGCGATTTTAAGTGCTTTTTGTGATCACTGGGAGTTCACAGATTCCGCCAATATATGATAATAGGCTGTAGCAAAAATATTTTTGGAGATATTTAAAAAAACGTTTTGCAAAACTTTAAACGCGTTTTCTGGCTAAACTAGAAGAGATAGAGCGATTTTAACTGTTTTTTGTGATCACTGGGAGTTCACAGATTCCCCCAATATATGATAATAGGCTGTAGCAAAAAATATTTTTGGAGATATTTAAAAAAATCTTTTGCAAAACTTTAAATGCGTTTTCTGGCTAAACAAGAAGAGATAGAGCGATTTTAACTGTTTTTTGTTATCACTGGGAGTTCACAGATTCCGCCAATATATGATAATAGGCTGTAGCAAAAATATTTTTGGAGATATTTAAAAAAATCTTTTGCAAAACTTTAAATGCGTTTTCTGGCTAAACTAGAAGAGATAGAGCGATTTTAACTGTTTTTTGTTATCACTGGGAGTTCACAGATTCCGCCAATATATGATAATAGGCTGTAGCAAAAATATTTTTGGAGATATTTAAAAAAACGTTTTGCAAAACTTTAAACGCGTTTTCTGGCTAAACTAGAAGAGATAGAGCGATTTTAACTGTTTTTTGTGATCACTGGGAGTTCACAGATTCCCCCAATATATGATAATAGGCTGTAGCAAAAATATTTTTGGAGATATTTAAAAAAATCTTTTGCAAAACTTTAAATGCGTTTTCTGGCTAAACTAGAAGAGATAGAGCGATTTTAACTGTTTTTTGTGATCACTGGGAGTTCACAGATTCCCCCAATATATGATAATAGGCTGTAGCAAAAATATTTTTGGAGATATTTAAAAAAATCTTTTGCAAAACTTTAAACGCGTTTTCTGGCTAAACTAGAAGAGATAGAGCGATTTCAAGTGCTTTTTGTGATCACTGGGAGTTCACAGATTCCGCCAATATATGATAATAGGCTGTAGCAAAAATATTTTTGGAGATATTTAAAAAAATCTTTTGCAAAACTTTAAACGCGTTTTCTGGCTAAACTAGAAGAGATAGAGCGATTTTAAGTGTTTTTTGTGATCACTGGGAGTTCACAGATTCCGCCAATATATGATAATAGGCTGTAGCAAAAATATTTTTGGAGATATTTAAAAAAACGTTTTGCAAAACTTTAAACGCGTTTTCTGGCTAAACTAGAAGAGATAGAGCGATTTTAACTGTTTTTTGTGATCACTGGGAGTTCACAGATTCCCCCAATATATGATAATAGGCTGTAGCAAAAATATTTTTGGAGATATTTAAAAAAATCTTTTGCAAAACTTTAAATGCGTTTTCTGGCTAAACTAGAAGAGATAGAGCGATTTTAACTGTTTTTTGTGATCACTGGGAGTTCACAGATTCCGCCAATATATGATAATAGGCTGTAGCAAAAATATTTTTGGAGATATTTAAAAAAATGTTTTGCAAAACTTTAAACGCGTTTTCTGGCTAAACTAGAAGAGATAGAGCGATTTTAAGTGCTTTTTGTGATCACTGGGAGTTCACAGATTCCGCCAATATATGATAATAGGCTGTAGCAAAAATATTTTTGGAGATATTTAAAAAAACGTTTTGCAAAACTTTAAACGCGTTTTCTGGCTAAACTAGAAGAGATAGAGCGATTTTAACTGTTTTTTGTGATCACTGGGAGTTCACAGATTCCCCCAATATATGATAATAGGCCGTAGCAAAAATATTTTTGGAGATATTTAAAAAAATCTTTTGCAAAACTTTAAATGCGTTTTCTGGCTAAACTAGAAGAGATAGAGCGATTTTAACTGTTTTTTGTTATCACTGGGAGTTCACAGATTCCGCCAATATATGATAATAGGCTGTAGCAAAAATATTTTTGGAGATATTTAAAAAAATCTTTTGCAAAACTTTAAATGCGTTTTCTGGCTAAACTAGAAGAGATAGAGCGATTTTAACTGTTTTTTGTTATCACTGGGAGTTCACAGATTCCGCCAATATATGATAATAGGCTGTAGCAAAAATATTTTTGGAGATATTTAAAAAAATCTTTTGCAAAACTTTAAACGCGTTTTCTGGCTAAACTAGAAGAGATAGAGCGATTTTAACTGTTTTTTGTGATCACTGGGAGTTCACAGATTCCGCCAATATATGATAATAGGCTGTAGCAAAAATATTTTTGGAGATATTTAAAAAAATCTTTTGCAAAACTTTAAATGCGTTTTCTGGCTAAACTAGAAGAGATAGAGCGATTTTAACTGTTTTTTGTTATCACTGGGAGTTCACAGATTCCGCCAATATATGATAATAGGCTGTAGCAAAAATATTTTTGGAGATATTTAAAAAAATCTTTTGCAAAACTTTAAATGCGTTTTCTGGCTAAACTAGAAGAGATAGAGCGATTTTAACTGTTTTTTGTTATCACTGGGAGTTCACAGATTCCGCCAATATATGATAATAGGCTGTAGCAAAAATATTTTTGGAGATATTTAAAAAAATCTTTTGCAAAACTTTAAATGCGTTTTCTGGCTAAACTAGAAGAGATAGAGCGATTTTAACTGTTTTTTGTTATCACTGGGAGTTCACAGATTCCGCCAATATATGATAATAGGCTGTAGCAAAAATATTTTTGGAGATATTTAAAAAAACGTTTTGCAAAACTTTAAACGCGTTTTCTGGCTAAACTAGAAGAGATAGAGCGATTTTAACTGTTTTTTGTGATCACTGGGAGTTCACAGATTCCCCCAATATATGATAATAGGCTGTAGCAAAAATATTTTTGGAGATATTTAAAAAAATCTTTTGCAAAACTTTAAATGCGTTTTCTGGCTAAACTAGAAGAGATAGAGCGATTTTAACTGTTTTTTGTTATCACTGGGAGTTCACAGATTCCGCCAATATATGATAATAGGCTGTAGCAAAAATATTTTTGGAGATATTTAAAAAAATGTTTTGCAAAACTTTAAACGCGTTTTCTGGCTAAACTAGAAGAGAAAGAGCGATTTTAAGTGCTTTTTGTGATCACTGGGAGTTCACAGATTCCGCCAATATATGATAATAGGCTGTAGCAAAAATATTTTTGGAGATATTTAAAAAAACGTTTTGCAAAACTTTAAACGCGTTTTCTGGCTAAACTAGAAGAGATAGAGCGATTTTAACTGTTTTTTGTGATCACTGGGAGTTCACAGATTCCCCCAATATATGATAATAGGCTGTAGCAAAAATATTTTTGGAGATATTTAAAAAAATCTTTTGCAAAACTTTAAATGCGTTTTCTGGCTAAACTAGAAGAGATAGAGCGATTTTAACTGTTTTTTGTTATCACTGGGAGTTCACAGATTCCGCCAATATATGATAATAGGCTGTAGCAAAAATATTTTTGGAGATATTTAAAAAAATCTTTTGCAAAACTTTAAATGCGTTTTCTGGCTAAACTAGAAGAGATAGAGCGATTTTAACTGTTTTTTGTTATCACTGGGAGTTCACAGATTCCGCCAATATATGATAATAGGCTGTAGCAAAAATATTTTTGGAGATATTTAAAAAAATCTTTTGCAAAACTTTAAATGCGTTTTCTGGCTAAACTAGAAGAGATAGAGCGATTTTAACTGTTTTTCGTGATCACTGGGAGTTCACGGATTCCGCCAGTATATGATTATAGGCTGTAGCAAAAATATTTTTGGAGATATTTAAAAAAATGTATTGCAAAACTTTAAATGCGTTTTCTGGCTAAACTAGAAGAGATAGAGCGATTTTAACTGTTTTTTGTGATCACTGGGAGTTCACAGATTCCCCCAATATATGATAATAGGCTGTAGCAAAAATATTTTTGGAGATATTTAAAAAAATGTTTTGCAAAACTTTAAACGCGTTTTCTGGCTAAACTAGAAGAGATAGAGCGATTTTAACTGTTTTTTGTGATCACTGGGAGTTCACAGATTCCGCCAATATATGATAATAGGCTGTAGCAAAAATATTTTTGGAGATATTTAAAAAATGTTTTGCAAAACTTTAAACGCGTTTTCTGGCTAAACTAGAAGAGATAGAGCGATTTTAACTGTTTTTTGTGATCACTGGGAGTTCACAGATTCCGCCAATATATGATAATAGGCTGTAGCAAAAATATTTTTGGAGATATTTAAAAAAATCTTTTGCAAAACTTTAAATGCGTTTTCTGGCTAAACTAGAAGAGATAGAGCGATTTTAAATGTTTTTTGTGATCACTGGGAGTTCACAGATTCCGCCAATATATGATAATAGGCTGTAGCAAAAATATTTTTGGAGATATTTAAAAAAATCTTTTGCAAAATTTTAAACGCGTTTTCTGGCTAAACTAGAAGAGATAGAGCGATTTTAACTGTTTTTTGTGATCACTGGGAGTTCACAGATTCCGCCAATATATGATAATAGGCTGTAGCAAAAATATTTTTGGAGATATTTAAAAAAATGTTTTGCAAAACTTTAAACGCGTTTTCTGGCTAAACTAGAAGAGATAGAGCGATTTTAACTGTTTTTTGTTATCACTGGGAGTTCACAGATTCCGCCAATATATGATAATAGGCTGTAGCAAAAATATTTTTGGAGATATTTAAAAAAATCTTTTGCAAAACTTCAAATGCGTTTTCTGGCTAAACTAGAAGAGATAGAGCGATTTTAACTGTTTTTTGTGATCACTGGGAGTTCACAGATTCCCCCAATATATGATAATAGGCTGTAGCAAAAATATTTTTGGAGATATTTAAAAAAATCTTTTGCAAAACTTTAAACGCGTTTTCTGGCTAAACTAGAAGAGATCGAGCGATTTTAAGTGTTTTTTGTGATCACTGGGAGTTCACAGATTCCGCCAATATATGATAATAGGCTGTAGCAAAAATATTTTTGGAGATATTTAAAAAAACGTTTTGCAAAACTTTAAACGCGTTTTCTGGCTAAACTAGAAGAGATAGAGCGATTTTAACTGTTTTTTGTGATCACAGGGAGTTCACAGATTCCCCCAATATATGATAATAGGCTGTAGCAAAAATATTTTTGGAGATATTTAAAAAAATCTTTTGCAAAACTTTAAATGCGTTTTCTGGCTAAACTAGAAGAGATAGAGCGATTTTAACTGTTTTTTGTTATCACTGGGAGTTCACAGATTCCGCCAATATATGATAATAGGCTGTAGCAAAAATATTTTTGGAGATATTTAAAAAAATCTTTTGCAAAACTTTAAATGCGTTTTCTGGCTAAACTAGAAGAGATAGAGCGATTTTAACTGTTTTTCGTGATCACTGGGAGTTCACGGATTCCGCCAGTATATGATTATAGGCTGTAGCAAAAATATTTTTGGAGATATTTAAAAAAATGTATTGCAAAACTTTAAATGCGTTTTCTGGCTAAACTAGAAGAGATAGAGCGATTTTAACTGTTTTTTGTGATCACTGGGAGTTCACAGATTCCCCCAATATATGATAATAGGCTGTAGCAAAAATATTTTTGGAGATATTTAAAAAAATGTTTTGCAAAACTTTAAACGCGTTTTCTGGCTAAACTAGAAGAGATAGAGCGATTTTAACTGTTTTTTGTGATCACTGGGAGTTCACAGATTCCGCCAATATATGATAATAGGCTGTAGCAAAAATATTTTTGGAGATATTTAAAAAATGTTTTGCAAAACTTTAAACGCGTTTTCTGGCTAAACTAGAAGAGATAGAGCGATTTTAACTGTTTTTTGTGATCACTGGGAGTTCACAGATTCCCCCAATATATGATAATAGGCTGTAGCAAAAATATTTTTGGAGATATTTAAAAAAATCTTTTGCAAAACTTTAAATGCGTTTTCTGGCTAAACTAGAAGAGATAGAGCGATTTTAAATGTTTTTTGTGATCACTGGGAGTTCACAGATTCCGCCAATATATGATAATAGGCTGTAGCAAAAATATTTTTGGAGATATTTAAAAAAATCTTTTGCAAAATTTTAAACGCGTTTTCTGGCTAAACTAGAAGAGATAGAGCGATTTTAACTGTTTTTTGTGATCACTGGGAGTTCACAGATTCCGCCAATATATGATAATAGGCTGTAGCAAAAATATTTTTGGAGATATTTAAAAAAATGTTTTGCAAAACTTTAAACGCGTTTTCTGGCTAAACTAGAAGAGATAGAGCGATTTTAACTGTTTTTTGTTATCACTGGGAGTTCACAGATTCCGCCAATATATGATAATAGGCTGTAGCAAAAATATTTTTGGAGATATTTAAAAAAATCTTTTGCAAAACTTCAAATGCGTTTTCTGGCTAAACTAGAAGAGATAGAGCGATTTTAACTGTTTTTTGTGATCACTGGGAGTTCACAGATTCCCCCAATATATGATAATAGGCTGTAGCAAAAATATTTTTGGAGATATTTAAAAAAATCTTTTGCAAAACTTTAAACGCGTTTTCTGGCTAAACTAGAAGAGATCGAGCGATTTTAAGTGTTTTTTGTGATCACTGGGAGTTCACAGATTCCGCCAATATATGATAATAGGCTGTAGCAAAAATATTTTTGGAGATATTTAAAAAAACGTTTTGCAAAACTTTAAACGCGTTTTCTGGCTAAACTAGAAGAGATAGAGCGATTTTAACTGTTTTTTGTGATCACAGGGAGTTCACAGATTCCCCCAATATATGATAATAGGCTGTAGCAAAAATATTTTTGGAGATATTTAAAAAAATCTTTTGCAAAACTTTAAATGCGTTTTCTGGCTAAACTAGAAGAGATAGAGCGATTTTAACTGTTTTTTGTGATCACTGGGAGTTCACAGATTCCGCCAATATATGATAATAGGCTGTAGCAAAAATATTTTTGGAGATATTTAAAAAAATCTTTTGCAAAACTTTAAATGCGTTTTCTGGCTAAACTAGAAGAGATAGAGCGATTTTAACTGTTTTTTGTTATCACTGGGAGTTCACAGATTCCGCAAATATATGATAATAGGCTGTAGCAAAAATATTTTTGGAGATATTTAAAAAAATCTTTTGCAAAACTTTAAATGCGTTTTCTGGCTAAACTAGAAGAGATAGAGCGATTTTAACTGTTTTTTGTGATCACTGGGAGTTCACAGATTCCGCCAATATATGATAATAGGCTGTAGCAAAAATATTTTTGGAGATATTTAAAAAAATCTTTTGCAAAATTTTAAACGCGTTTTCTGGCTAAACTAGAAGAGATAGAGCGATTTTAACTGTTTTTTGTGATCACTGGGAGTTCACAGATTCCGCCAATATATGATAAAAGGCTGTAGCAAAAATATTTTTGGAGATATTTAAAAAAATGTTTTGCAAAACTTTAAACGCGTTTTCTGGCTAAACTAGAAGAGATAGAGCGATTTTAACTGTTTTTTGTTATCACTGGGAGTTCACAGATTCCGCCAATATATGATAATAGGCTGTAGCAAAAATATTTTTGGAGATATTTAAAAAAATCTTTTGCAAAACTTTAAATGCGTTTTCTGGCTAAACTAGAAGAGATAGAGCGATTTTAACTGTTTTTTGTGATCACTGGGAGTTCACAGATTCCCCCAATATATGATAATAGGCTGTAGCAAAAATATTTTTGGAGATATTTAAAAAAATCTCTTGCAAAACTTTAAACGCGTTTTCTGGCTAAACTAGAAGAGATCGAGCGATTTTAAGTGTTTTTTGTGATCACTGGGAGTTCACAGATTCCGCCAATATATGATAATAGGCTGTAGCAAAAATATTTTTGGAGATATTTAAAAAAACGTTTTGCAAAACTTTAAACGCGTTTTCTGGCTAAACTAGAAGAGATAGAGCGATTTTAACTGTTTTTTGTGATTACTGGGAGTTCACAGATTCCCGCAATATATGATAATAGGCTGTAGCAAAAATATTTTTGGAGATATTTAAAAAAATCTTTTGCAAAACTTTAACTGCGTTTTCTGGCTAAACTAGAAGAGATAGAGCGATTTTAACTGTTTTTTGTGATCACTGGGAGTTCACAGATTCCGCCAATATATGATAATAGGCTGTAGCAAAAATATTTTTGGAGATATTTAAAAAAATCTTTTGCAAAACTTTAAATGCGTTTTCTGGCTAAACTAGAAGAGATAGAGCGATTTTAACTGTTTTTTGTTATCACTGGGAGTTCACAGATTCCGCGAATATATGATAATAGGCTGTAGCAAAAATATTTTTGGAGATATTTAAAAAAATCTTTTGCAAAACTTTAAATGCGTTTTCTGGCTAAACTAGAAGAGATAGAGCGATTTTAACTGTTTTTTGTTATCACTGGGAGTTCACAGATTCCGCCAATATATGATAATAGGCTGTAGCAAAAATATTTTTGGAGATATTTAAAAAAACGTTTTGCAAAACTTTAAACGCGTTTTCTGGCTAAACTAGAACAGATAGAGCGATTTTAACTGTTTTTCGTGATCACTGGGAGTTCACGGATTCCGCCAGTATATGATAATAGGCTGTAGCAAAAATATTTTTGGAGATATTTAAAAAAACGTTTTGCAAAACTTTAAACGCGTTTTCTGGCTAAACTAGAAGAGATAGAGCGATTTTAACTGTTTTTTGTGATCATTGGGAGCTCACAGATTCCGCCAATATATGATAATAGGCTGTAGCAAAAATATTTTTGGAGATATTTAAAAAAATGTTTTGCAAAACTTTAAACGCGTTTTCTGGCTAAACTAGAAGAGATAGAGCGATTTTAACTGTTTTTTGTGATCACTGGGAGCTCACAGATTCCGCCAATATATGATAATAGGCTGTAGCAAAAATATTTTTGGAGATATTTAAAAAAATGTTTTGCAAAACTTTAAACGCGTTTTCTGGCTAAACTAGAAGAGATAGAGCGATTTTAACTGTTTTTTGTTATTACTGGGAGTTCACAGATTCCGCCAATATATGATAATAGGCTGTAGCAAAAATATTTTTGGAGATATTTAAAAAAATCTTTTGCAAAACTTTAAATGCGTTTTCTGGCTAAACTAGAAGAGATAGAGCGATTTTAACTGTTTTTTTGTGATCACTGGGAGTTCACAGATTCCGCCAATATATGATAATAGGCTGTAGCAAAAATATTTTTGGAGATATTTAAAAAAATCTTTTGCAAAACTTTAAACGCGTTTTCTGGCTAAACTAGAAGTGATAGAGCGATTTTAACTGTTTTTTGTGATCACTGGGAGCTCACAGATTCCGCCAGTATATGATAATAGGCTGTAGCAAAAATATTTTTGGAGATATTTCAAAAAATGTTTTGCAAAACTTTAAACGCGTTTTCTGGCTAAACTAGAAGAGATAGAGCGATTTTAACTGTTTTTTGTTATCACTGGGAGTTCACGGATTTCGCCAGTATATGATAATAGGCTGTAGCAAAAATATTTTTGGAGATATTTAAAAAAATCTTTTGCAAAACCTTAAACGCGTTTTCTGGCTAAACTAGAAGAGATAGAGCGATTTTAACTGTTTTTTGTGATCACTGGGAGTTCACAGATTCCCCCAATATATGATAATAGGCTGTAGCAAAAATATTTTTGGAGATATTTAAAAAAATCTTTTGCAAAACTTTAAACGCGTTTTCTGGCTAAACTAGAAGAGATCGAGCGATTTTAAGTGTTTTTTGTGATCACTGGGAGTTCACAGATTCCGCCAATATATGATAATAGGCTGTAGCAAAAATATTTTTGGAGATATTTAAAAAAACGTTTTGCAAAACTTTAAACGCGTTTTCTGGCTAAACTAGAAGAGATAGAGCGATTTTAAGTGTTTTTCGTGATCACTGGGAGTTCACGGATTCCGCCAGTATATGATAATAGGCTGTAGCAAAAATATTTTTGGAGATATTTAAAAAAATGTTTTGCAAAACTTTAAACGCGTTTTCTGGCTAAACTAGAAGAGATAGAGCGATTTTAACTGTTTTTTGTGATCACTGGGAGTTCACAGATTCCCAAAATATATGATAATAGGCTGTAGCAAAAATATTTTTGGAGATATTTAAAAAAATGTTTTGCAAAACTTTAAACGCGTTTTCTGGCTAAACTAGAAGAGATAGAGCGATTTTAACTGTTTTTTGTGATCACTAGGAGTTCACAGATTCCGCCAATATATGATAATAGGCTGTAGCAAAAATATTTTTGGAGATATTTAAAAAAAATCTTTTGCAAAACTTTAAATGCGTTTTCTGGCTAAACTAGAAGAGATAGAGCGATTTTAACTGTTTTTCGTGATCACTGGGAGTTCACAGATTCCGCCAGTATATGATAATAGGCTGTAGCAAAAATATTTCTGGAGATATTTAAAAAATGTTTTGCAAAACTTTAAATGCGTTTCTGGCTAAACTAGAAGAGATAGAGCGATTTTAACTGTTTTTTGTGATCACTGGGAGTTCACAGATTCCGCCAATATATGATAATAGGCTGTAGCAAAAATATTTTTGGAGATATTTAAAAAAATGTTTTGCAAAATTTTAAACGCGTTTTCTGGCTAAACTAGAAGAGATAGAGCGATTTTAACTGTTTTTTGTGATCACTGGGAGTTCACAGATTCCGCCAATATATGATAATAGGCTGTAGCAAAAATATTTTTGGAGATATTTAAAAAAATCTTTTGTAAAACTTTAAACACGTTTTCTGGCTAAACTAGAAGAGATAGAGCGATTTTAACTGTTTTTTGTGATCACTGGGAGCTCACAGATTCCGCCAATATATGATAATAGGCTGTAGCAAAAATATTTTTGGAGATATTTAAAAAAATGTTTTGCAAAACTTTAAACGCGTTTTCTGGCTAAACTAGAAGAGATAGAGCGATTTTAACTGTTTTTTGTGATCACTGGGAGTTCACAGATTCCGCCAATATATGATAATAGGCTGTAGCAAAAATATTTTTGGAGATATTTTAAAAAATCTTTTGCAAAACTTTAAATACGTTTTCTGGCTAAACTAGAAGAGATAGAGCGATTTTAAGTGTTTTTCGTGATCACTGGGAGTTCACGGATTCCGCCAGTATATGATAATAGGCTGTAGCAAAAATATTTTTGGAGATATTTAAAAAAATGTTTTGCAAAACTTTAAACGCGTTTTCTGGCTAAACTAGAAGAGATAGAGCGATTTTAACTGTTTTTTGTGATCACTGGGAGTTCACAGATTCCCAAAATATATGATAATAGGCTGTACCAAAAATATTTTTGGAGATATTTAAAAAAATGTTTTGCAAAACTTTAAACGCGTTTTCTGGCTAAACTAGAAGAGATAGAGCGATTTTAACTGTTTTTTGTGATCACTAGGAGTTCGCAGATTCCGCCAATATATGATAATAGGCTGTAGCAAAAATATTTTTGGAGATATTTAAAAAAAATCTTTTGCAAAACTTTAAATGCGTTTTCTGGCTAAACTAGAAGAGATAGAGCGATTTTAACTGTTTTTTGTTATCACTGGGAGTTCACAGATTCCGCCAGTATATGATAATAGGCTGTAGCAAAAATATTTCTGGAGATATTTAAAAAATGTTTTGCAAAACTTTAAATGCGTTTTCTGGCTAAACTAGAAGAGATAGAGCGATTTTAACTGTTTTTTGTGATCACTGGGAGTTCACAGATTCCGCCAATATATGATAATAGGCTGTAGCAAAAATATTTTTGGAGATATTTAAAAAAATCTTTTGCAAAACTTTAAACGCGTTTTCTGGCTAAACTAGAAGAGATAGAGCGATTTTAACTGTTTTTTGTGATCACTGGGAGCTCACAGATTCCGCCAATATATGATAATAGGCTGTAGCAAAAATATTTTTGGAGATATTTAAAAAAATGTTTTGCAAAACTTTAAACGCGTTTTCTGGCTAAACTAGAAGAGATAGAGCGATTTTAACTGTTTTTTGTGATCACTGGGAGTTCACAGATTCCGCCAATATATGATAATAGGCTGTAGCAAAAATATTTTTGGAGATATTTAAAAAAAATGTTTTGCAAAATTTTAAACGCGTTTTCTGGCTAAACTAGAAGAGATAGAGCGATTTTAACTGTTTTTTGTGATCACTGGGAGTTCACAGATTCCGCCAATATATGATAATAGGCTGTAGCAAAAATATTTTTGGAGATATTTAAAAAAATCTTTTGCAAAACTTTAAACGCGTTTTCTGGCTAAACTAGAAGAGATAGAGCGATTTTAACTGTTTTTTGTGATCACTGGGAGCTCACAGATTCCGCCAATATATGATAATAGGCTGTAGCAAAAATATTTTTGGAGATATTTAAAAAAATGTTTTGCAAAACTTTAAACGCGTTTTCTGGCTAAACTAGAAGAGATAGAGCGATTTTAACTGTTTTTTGTGATCACTAGGAGTTCACAGATTCCGCCAATATATGATAATAGGCTGTAGCAAAAATATTTTTGGAGATATTTAAAAAAAAATCTTTTGCAAAACTTTAAATGCGTTTTCTGGCTAAACTAGAAGAGATAGAGCGATTTTAACTGTTTTTTGTGATCACTGGGAGTTCACAGATTCCCCCAATATATGATAATAGGCTGTAGCAAAAATATTTTTGGAGATATTTAAAAAAATCTTTTGCAAAACTTTAAACGCGTTTTCTGGCTAAACTAGAAGAGATCGAGCGATTTTAACTGTTTTTTGTGATCACTGGGAGTTCACAGATTCCGCCAATATATGATAATAGGCTGTAGCAAAAATATTTTTGGAGATATTTAAAAAAATGTTTTGCAAAATTTTAAACGCGTTTTCTGGCTAAACTAGAAGAGATAGAGCGATTTTAACTGTTTTTTGTGATCACTGGGAGTTCACAGATTCCGCCAATATATGATAATAGGCTGTAGCAAAAATATTTTTGGAGATATTTAAAAAAATCTTTTGCAAAAATTTAAACGCGTTTTCTGGCTAAACTAGAAGAGATAGAGCGATTTTAACTGTTTTTCGTGATCACTGGGAGTTCACAGATTCCGCCAGTATATGATAATAGGCTGTAGCAAAAATATTTTTGGAGATATTTAAAAAAATGTTTTGCAAAACTTTAAACGCGTTTTCTGGCTAAACTAGAAGAGATAGAGCGATTTTAACTGTTTTTCGTGATCACTGGGAGTTCACAGATTCCGCCAGTATATGATAATAGGCTGTAGCAAAAATATTTCTGGAGATATTTAAAAAATGTTTTGCAAAACTTTAAATGCGTTTCTGGCTAAACTAGAAGAGATAGAGCGATTTTAACTGTTTTTTGTGATCACTGGGAGTTCACAGATTCCGCCAATATATGATAATAGGCTGTAGCAAAAATATTTTTGGAGATATTTAAAAAAATGTTTTGCAAAATTTTAAACGCGTTTTCTGGCTAAACTAGAAGAGATAGAGCGATTTTAACTGTTTTTTGTGATCACTGGGAGTTCACAGATTCCGCCAATATATGATAATAGGCTGTAGCAAAAATATTTTTGGAGATATTTAAAAAAATCTTTTGTAAAACTTTAAACACGTTTTCTGGCTAAACTAGAAGAGATAGAGCGATTTTAACTGTTTTTTGTGATCACTGGGAGCTCACAGATTCCGCCAATATATGATAATAGGCTGTAGCAAAAATATTTTTGGAGATATTTAAAAAAATGTTTTGCAAAACTTTAAACGCGTTTTCTGGCTAAACTAGAAGAGATAGAGCGATTTTAACTGTTTTTTGTGATCACTGGGAGTTCACAGATTCCGCCAATATATGATAATAGGCTGTAGCAAAAATATTTTTGGAGATATTTTAAAAAATCTTTTGCAAAACTTTAAATACGTTTTCTGGCTAAACTAGAAGAGATAGAGCGATTTTAAGTG
The DNA here is from genome assembly GCF_029603195.1 of Condylostylus longicornis. Classification (NCBI taxonomy): domain Eukaryota; kingdom Metazoa; phylum Arthropoda; class Insecta; order Diptera; family Dolichopodidae; genus Condylostylus; species Condylostylus longicornis. The sequence continues at coordinate 21,434 of NW_026578401.1, forward strand.
TTTTTCGTGATCACTGGGAGTTCACGGATTCCGCCAGTATATGATAATAGGCTGTAGCAAAAATATTTTTGGAGATATTTAAAAAAATGTTTTGCAAAACTTTAAACGCGTTTTCTGGCTAAACTAGAAGAGATAGAGCGATTTTAACTGTTTTTTGTGATCACTGGGAGTTCACAGATTCCCAAAATATATGATAATAGGCTGTACCAAAAATATTTTTGGAGATATTTAAAAAAATGTTTTGCAAAACTTTAAACGCGTTTTCTGGCTAAACTAGAAGAGATAGAGCGATTTTAACTGTTTTTTGTGATCACTAGGAGTTCACAGATTCCGCCAATATATGATAATAGGCTGTAGCAAAAATATTTTTGGAGATATTTAAAAAAAATCTTTTGCAAAACTTTAAATGCGTTTTCTGGCTAAACTAGAAGAGATAGAGCGATTTTAACTGTTTTTTGTTATCACTGGGAGTTCACAGATTCCGCCAGTATATGATAATAGGCTGTAGCAAAAATATTTCTGGAGATATTTAAAAAATGTTTTGCAAAACTTTAAATGCGTTTTCTGGCTAAACTAGAAGAGATAGAGCGATTTTAACTGTTTTTTGTGATCACTGGGAGTTCACAGATTCCGCCAATATATGATAATAGGCTGTAGCAAAAATATTTTTGGAGATATTTAAAAAAATCTTTTGCAAAACTTTAAACGCGTTTTCTGGCTAAACTAGAAGAGATAGAGCGATTTTAACTGTTTTTTGTGATCACTGGGAGCTCACAGATTCCGCCAATATATGATAATAGGCTGTAGCAAAAAT
>NW_026578404.1:0-22289 GCF_029603195.1 Condylostylus longicornis
TCACCTGTCACCTGTCACCTGTCACCCGTCACCTGTCACTGTCACCTGTCACCTGTCACCTGTCACCTGTCACCTGTCACCTGTCAACTGTCAACTGTCAACTGTCACCTGTCACCTGTCACTGGCACCTGTCACCTGTCAACTGTCACCTGTCACCTGCACTGTCACCTGTCACCTGTCACCTGTCACCTGTCACTGTCACCTGTCACCTGTCACCTGTCACCTGTCACCTGTCACCTGTCACCTGTCACTGGCACCTGTCACCTGTCACCTGTCAACTGTCACCTGTCACCTGTCACCTGTCACCTGTCACTGTCACCTGTCACCTGTCACTTGTCACCTGTCACCTGTCACCTGTCACCTGTCACCTGTCACCTGTCACCTGTTACCTCTCACCTGTCACCTGTCACCTGTCACCCGTCACCTGTCACTGTCACCTGTCACCTGTCACCTGTCACCTGTCACCTGTCACCTGTCACCTGTCACCTGTCACCTGTCACCTGTCACCTGTCACCTGTCACCTGTCACCTGTCACCTGTCACCTGTCACTGTCACCTGTCACCTGTCACCTGTCACCTGTCACCTGTCACCTGTCACCTTTCACCTGTCACCTGTCACCCGTCACCTGTCACTGTCACCTGTCACCTGTCACCTGTCACCTGTCACCTGTCACCTGTCACCTGTCACCTGTCACTGGCACCTGTCACCTGTCACCTGTCAACTGTCACCTGTCACCTGTCACCTGTCACCTGTCACTGTCACCTGTCACCTGTCACTTGTCACCTGTCACCTGTCACCTGTCACCTGTCACCTGTCACCTGTCACCTGTCACCTCTCACCTGTCACCTGTCACCTGTCACCCGTCACCTGTCACTGTCACCTGTCACCTGTCACCTGTCACCTGTCACCTGTCACCTGTCAACTGTCAACTGTCAACTGTCACCTGTCACCTGTCACTGGCACCTGTCACCTGTCAACTGTCACCTGTCACCTGTCACTTGTCACCTGTCACCTGTCACCTGTCACCTGTCACCTGTCACCTGTCACTGGCACCTGTCACCTGTCACCTGTCAACTGTCACCTGTCACCTGTCACCTGTCACTGTCACCTGTCACCTGTCACTTGTCACCTGTCACCTGTCACCTGTCACCTGTCACTGTCACCTGTCACCTGTCACTTGTCACCTGTCACCTGTCACCTGTCACCTGTCACCTGTCACCTGTCACTGGCACCTGTCACCTGTCACCTGTCAACTGTCACCTGTCACCTGTCACCTGTCACTGTCACCTGTCACCTGTCACTTGTCACCTGTCACCTGTCACCTGTCACCTGTCACCTGTCACCTGTCACCTGTCACCTGTCACCTCTCACCTGTCACCTGTCACCTGTCACCCGTCACCTGTCACTGTCACCTGTCACCTGTCACCTGTCACCTGTCACCTGTCACCTGTCACCTGTCACCTGTCACCTGTCACCTGTCACCTGTCACCTGTCACCTGTCACCTGTCACTGGCACCTGTCACTGGCACCTGTCACCTGTCACCTGTCAATTGTCACCTGTCACCTGTCACTGTCACTTGTCACCTGTCACCTGTCACCTGTCACCTGTAACTCTCACCTGTCACCTGTCAACTGTCACCTGTCACCTGTCACCTGTCACCTGTCACTGGCACCTGTCACCTGTCACCTGTCACCTGTCACCTGTCACCTGTCACTGTCACTGTCACCTGTCACCTGTCACCTGTCACCTGTCACCTGTCATCCGTCACCTGTCACCTGTCACCTGTCACCTGTCACCTGTCACTTGTCACCTGTCACCTGTCACCTGTCACCTGTCACCTGTGACCTGTCACCTGTCACCTGTCACCTGTCACTGGCACCTGTCACCTGTCACCTGTCACCTGTCACCTGTCACCTGTCACCTGTCACCTGTCACTGTCACCTGTCACCTGTCACTTGTCACCTGTCACCTGTCACCTGTCACCTGTCACCTGTCACCTGTCACCTGTCACCTCTCACCTGTCACCTGTCACCTGTCACCCGTCACCTGTCACTGTCACCTGTCACCTGTCACCTGTCACCTGTCACCTGTCACCTGTCAACTGTCAACTGTCAACTGTCACCTGTCACCTGTCACTGGCACCTGTCACCTGTCAACTGTCACCTGTCACCTGCACTGTCACCTGTCACCTGTCACCTGTCACCTGTCACTGTCACCTGTCACCTGTCACCTGTCACCTGTCACCTGTCACCTGTCACCTGTCACTGGCACCTGTCACCTGTCACCTGTCAACTGTCACCTGTCACCTGTCACCTGTCACCTGTCACTGTCACCTGTCACCTGTCACTTGTCACCTGTCACCTGTCACCTGTCACCTGTCACCTGTCACCTGTCACCTGTTACCTCTCACCTGTCACCTGTCACCTGTCACCCGTCACCTGTCACTGTCACCTGTCACCTGTCACCTGTCACCTGTCACCTGTCACCTGTCACCTGTCACCTGTCACCTGTCACCTGTCACCTGTCACCTGTCACCTGTCACCTGTCACTGTCACCTGTCACCTGTCACCTGTCACCTGTCACCTGTCACCTGTCACCTTTCACCTGTCACCTGTCACCCGTCACCTGTCACTGTCACCTGTCACCTGTCACCTGTCACCTGTCACCTGTCACCTGTCACCTGTCACTGGCACCTGTCACCTGTCACCTGTCAACTGTCACCTGTCACCTGTCACCTGTCACCTGTCACTGTCACCTGTCACCTGTCACTTGTCACCTGTCACCTGTCACCTGTCACCTGTCACCTGTCACCTGTCACCTGTCACCTCTCACCTGTCACCTGTCACCTGTCACCTGTCACCCGTCACCTGTCACTGTCACCTGTCACCTGTCACCTGTCACCTGTCACCTGTCAACTGTCAACTGTCAACTGTCACCTGTCACCTGTCACTGGCACCTGTCACCTGTCAACTGTCACCTGTCACCTGCACTGTCACCTGTCACCTGTCACCTGTCACCTGTCACCTGTCACCTGTCACCTTTCACCTGTCACCTGTCACCCGTCACCTGTCACTGTCACCTGTCACCTGTCACCTGTCAACTGTCACCTGTCACCTGTCACCTGTCACCTGTCACTGTCACCTGTCACCTGTCACTTGTCACCTGTCACCTGTCACCTGTCACCTGTCACCTGTCACCTGTCACCTGTCACCTGTTACCTCTCACCTGTCACCTGTCACCTGTCACCCGTCACCTGTCACTGTCACCTGTCACCTGTCACCTGTCACCTGTCACCTGTCACCTGTCACCTGTCACCTGTCACCTGTCACCTGTCACCTGTCACCTGTCACCTGTCACTGTCACCTGTCACCTGTCACCTGTCACCTGTCACCTGTCACCTGTCACCTGTCACCTGTCACCTGTCACTGGCACCTGTCACCTGTCACCTGTCAATTGTCACCTGTCACCTGTCACTGTCACTTGTCACCTGTCACCTGTCACCTGTCACCTGTCACCTGTAACTCTCACCTGTCACCTGTCAACTGTCACCTGTCACCTGTCACCTGTCACCTGTCACTGGCACCTGTCACCTGTCACCTGTCAACTGTCACCTGTCACCTGTCACTGTCACTGTCACCTGTCACCTGTCACCTGTCACCTGTCACCTGTCATCCGTCACCTGTCACCTGTCACCTGTCACCTGTCACCTGTCACCTGTCACCTGTCACCTGTCACCTGTCACCTGTCACCTGTGACCTGTCACCAGTCACCTGTCACCTGTCACCTGTCACTGTCACCAGTCACCTGTCACCTCTCACCTGTCACCTGTCACTGTCACCTGTCACCTGTCACCTGTCACCTGTTACCTGTCACCTGTCACCTGTCAACTGTCAACTGTCAACTGTCACCTGTCACCTGTCACTGGCACCTGTCACCTGTCAACTGTCACCTGTCACCTGCACTGTCACCTGTCACCTGTCACCTGTCACCTGTCACCTGTCACCTTTCACCTGTCACCTGTCACCCGTCACCTGTCACTGTCACCTGTCAACTGTCACCTGTCACCTGTCTCCTGTCACCTGTCACCTGTCACTGGCACCTGTCACCTGTCACCTGTCAACTGTCACCTGTCACCTGTCACCTGTCACCTGTCACTGTCACCTGTCACCTGTCACCTGTCACTTTGTCACCTGTCACTTGTCACCTGTCACCTGTCACCTGTCACCTGTCACCTGTCACCTGTCACCTGTCACCTGTCACCTGTCACCCGTCACCTGTCACTGTCACCTGTCACTGGCACCTGTCACCTGTCAACTGTCACCTGTCACCTGTCACCTGTCACCTGTCACCTGTCACCTGTCACCTGTCACCTGTCACCTGTCACCTGTCACCTGTCACCTGTCACCTGTCACCTGTCACCTGTCACTGTCACCTGTCACCTGTGACCTGTCACCTGTCACCTGTCACCTGTCACCTGTCACCTGTCACTTGTCACCTGTCACCTGTCACCTGTCACCTGTCACCTGTCACTGTCGCCTGTCACCTGTCACCTGTCACCTGTCACTGTCACCTGTCACCTGTCACCTGTCACCTGTCACCTGTCACCTGTCACCTGTCACCTGTCAACTGTCAACTGTCAACTGTCACCTGTCACCTGTCACTGGTACCTGTCACCTGTCAACTGTCACCTGTCACCTGCACTGTCACCTGTCACCTGTCACCTGTCACCTGTCACCTGTCACCTGTCACCTGTCACCTGTCACCTGTCACCTGTCACCTGTCACTGTCACCTGTCAACTGTCACCTGTCACCTGTCACCTGTCACCTGTCACATGTCACTGGCACCTGTCACCTGTCACCTGTCAACTGTCACCTGTCACCTGTCACCTGTCACCTGTCACTGTCACCTGTCACCTGTCACCTGTCACTTGTCACCTGTCACCTGTCACCTGTCACCTGTCACCTGTCATCTGTCACCTGTCCCCTGTCACCTGTCACCTGTCACCTGTCACCTGTCACCTGTCACCTGTCACCTGTCACTGGCACCTGTCACCTGTCACCTGTCAATTGTCACCTGTCACCTGTCACTGTCACTTGTCACCTGTCACCTGTCACCTGTCACCTGTCACCTGTCACCTGTCACCTGTCACCTGTCACCTGTCACCTGTCACCTGTCACCTGTCACCTGTCACCTGTCACCTGTCACCTGTCACCTGTCACCTGTCACCTGTCACCTGTCACTGTCACCTGTCACGTGTCACCTGTCACCTGTCACCTGTCACCTGTCACCTGTCACCTGTCACCTGTCAACTGTCACCTGTGACCTGTCACCTGTCACTGTCACCTATCACGTGTCACCTGTCACCTGTCACTGTCACCTGTCACCTGTCACCTGTCACCTGTCACCTGTCACCTGTCACCTGTCACCTGTCACCTGTCACCTGTCACCTGTCACCTGTCACCTGTCACCTGTCACCTGTCACCTGTCACCTGTCACCTGTCACCTGTCACCTGTCACCTGTCACCTGTCACCTGTCACCTGTCACCTGTCACCTGTCACCTGTCACCTGTCACTGTCAGCCGTCACGTGTCACCTGTCACCTGTCACCTGTCAACTGTCACCTGTCACTGTCACCTGTCACCTGTCACCTGTCACCTGTCACCTGTCACCTGTCACCTGTCACCTGTCACCTGTCACCTGTCATCTGTCACCTGTCACCTGTCACTGTCACCTGTCACCTGTCACCTGTCACCTGTCACCTGTCACTGTCACCTGTCACCTGTCACCTGTCACCTGTCACCTGTCACCTGTCACCTGTCACCTGTCAACTGTCAACTGTCAACTGTCACCTGTCACCTGTCACCTGTCACCTGTCACCTGTCACCTGTCACCCGTCACCTGTCACTGTCACCTGTCACCTGTCACCTGTCACCTGTCACCTGTCACCTGTCACCTGTCACCTGTCACCTGTCACCTGTCACCTGTCACCTGTCACCTGTCACCTGTCACCTGTCACCTGTCACCTGTCACCTGTCACCTGTCACCTGTCACCTGTCAACTGTCACCTGTCACCTGTCACCTGTCACCTGTCACCTGTCACCTGTCACCTGTCACCTGTCACCTGTCACCTGTCACCTGTCACCTGTCAACTGTCACCTGTCACCTGTCACCTGTCACCTGTCACCTGTCACCTGTCACCTGTCACCTGTCACCTGTCACCTGTCACCTGTCACCTGTCACCTGTCACCTGTCACCTGTCACCTGTCACCTGTCACCTGTCACCTGTCACCTGTCACCTGTCACCTGTCGCCTGTCACCTGTCATCTGTCACCTGTCACCTGTCACCTGTCACCTGTCACCTGTCACCTGTCACCTGTCACCTGTCATCTGTCACCTGTCACCTGTCACCTGTCACCTGTCACCTGTCACCTGTCACCTGTCACCTGTCACCTGTCACCTGTCACCTGTCACCTGTCACCTGTCACTGTCACCTGTCACCTGTCACCTGTCACCTGTCACCTGTCACCTGTCACCTTTCACCTGTCACCTGTCACCCGTCACCTGTCACTGTCACCTGTCACCTGTCACCTGTCACCTGTCACTGGCACCTGTCACCTGTCACCTGTCAACTGTCACCTGTCACCTGTCACCTGTCACTGTCACCTGTCACCTGTCACTTGTCACCTGTCACCTGTCACCTGTCACCTGTCACCTGTCACCTGTCACCTGTCACCTCTCACCTGTCACCTGTCACCTGTCACCCGTCACCTGTCACTGTCACCTGTCACCTGTCACCTGTCACCTGTCACCTGTCACCTGTCACCTGTCACCTGTCACCTGTCACCTGTCACCTGTCACCTGTCACCTGTCACCTGTCACCTGTCACTGGCACCTGTCACTGGCACCTGTCACCTGTCACCTGTCAATTGTCACCTGTCACCTGTCACTGTCACTTGTCACCTGTCACCTGTCACCTGTCACCTGTAACTCTCACCTGTCACCTGTCAACTGTCACCTGTCACCTGTCACCTGTCACCTGTCACTGGCACCTGTCACCTGTCACCTGTCACCTGTCACCTGTCACCTGTCACTGTCACTGTCACCTGTCACCTGTCACCTGTCACCTGTCACCTGTCATCCGTCACCTGTCACCTGTCACCTGTCACCTGTCACCTGTCACTTGTCACCTGTCACCTGTCACCTGTCACCTGTCACCTGTGACCTGTCACCAGTCACCTGTCACCTGTCACCTGTCACCTGTCACCTGTCACCTGTCACCTGTCACCTCTCACCTGTCACCTGTCACCTGTCACCTGTCACCTGTCACCTGTCACCTGTCACCTGTCACCTGTCACCTGTCACCTGTCACCTGTCATCTGTCACCTGTCACCTGTCACCTGTCACCTGTCACCTGTCACCTGTCACCTGTCACTGTCACCTGTCACCTGTGACCTGTCACCTGTCACCTGTCACCTGTCACCTGTCACCTGTCACCTGTCACTTGTCACCTGTCACCTGTCACCTGTCACCTGTCACCTGTCACCTGTCACCTGTCACCTGTCACCTGTCACCTGTCACCTGTCACCTGTCACCTGTCACCTGTCACCTGTCACCTGTCACCTGTCACCTGTCACCTGTCATCTGTCACCTGTCACCTGTCACTGTCACCAGTCACCTGTCACCTCTCAATTGTCACCTGTCACTGTCACCTGTCACCTGTCACCTGTCACCTGTTACCTGTCACCTGTCACCTGTCAACTGTCAACTGTCAACTGTCACCTGTCACCTGTCACTGGCACCTGTCACCTGTCAACTGTCACCTGTCACCTGCACTGTCACCTGTCACCTGTCACCTGTCACCTGTCACCTGTCACCTGTCACCTTTCACCTGTCACCTGTCACCCGTCACTTGTCACTGTCACCTGTCAACTGTCACCTGTCACCTGTCACCTGTCACCTGTCACCTGTCACTGGCACCTGTCACCTGTCACCTGTCACCTGTCAACTGTCACCTGTCACCTGTCACCTGTCACCTGTCACCTGTCACTGTCACCTGTCACTTGTCACCTGTCACCTGTCACCTGTCACCTGTCACCTGTCACTGTCACCAGTCACCTGTCACCTCTCAATTGTCACCTGTCACTGTCACCTGTCACCTGTCACCTGTCACCTGTTACCTGTCACCTGTCACCTGTCAACTGTCAACTGTCAACTGTCACCTGTCACCTGTCACTGGCACCTGTCACCTGTCAACTGTCACCTGTCACCTGCACTGTCACCTGTCACCTGTCACCTGTCACCTGTCACCTGTCACCTCTCAATTGTCACCTGTCACTGTCACCTGTCACCTGTCACCTGTCACCTGTTACCTGTCACCTGTCACCTGTCAACTGTCAACTGTCAACTGTCACCTGTCACCTGTCACTGGCACCTGTCACCTGTCAACTGTCACCTGTCACCTGCACTGTCACCTGTCATCTGTCACCTGTCACCTGTCACTGTCACCAGTCACCTGTCACCTCTCAATTGTCACCTGTCACTGTCACCTGTCACCTGTCACCTGTCACCTGTTACCTGTCACCTGTCACCTGTCAACTGTCAACTGTCAACTGTCACCTGTCACCTGTCACTGGCACCTGTCACCTGTCAACTGTCACCTGTCACCTGCACTGTCACCTGTCACCTGTCACCTGTCACCTGTCACCTGTCACCTGTCACCTTTCACCTGTCACCTGTCACCCGTCACTTGTCACTGTCACCTGTCAACTGTCACCTGTCACCTGTCACCTGTCACCTGTCACCTGTCACTGTCACCTGTCACCTGTCACCTGTCACCTGTCACCTGTCACCTGTCACCTGTCACCTGTCACCTGTCACCTGTCACCTGTCACCTGTCACCTGTCACCTGTCACCTGTCATCTGTCACCTGTCACCTGTCACTGTCACCAGTCACCTGTCACCTCTCAATTGTCACCTGTCACTGTCACCTGTCACCTGTCACCTGTCACCTGTTACCTGTCACCTGTCACCTGTCAACTGTCAACTGTCAACTGTCACCTGTCACCTGTCACTGGCACCTGTCACCTGTCAACTGTCACCTGTCACCTGCACTGTCACCTGTCACCTGTCACCTGTCACCTGTCACCTGTCACCTGTCACCTTTCACCTGTCACCTGTCACCCGTCACTTGTCACTGTCACCTGTCAACTGTCACCTGTCACCTGTCACCTGTCACCTGTCACCTGTCACTGGCACCTGTCACCTGTCACCTGTCACCTGTCAACTGTCACCTGTCACCTGTCACCTGTCACCTGTCACCTGTCACTGTCACCTGTCACTTGTCACCTGTCACCTGTCACCTGTCACCTGTCACCTGTCACCTGTCACCTGTCACCTGTCACCTGTCACCTGTCACCTGTCACCTGTCACCTGTCACCCGTCACCTGTCACTGTCACCTGTCACCTGTCACCTGTCACCTGTCACCTGTCACCTGTCACCTGTCCCCTGTCACCTGTCACCTGTCACCTGTCACCTGTCACCTGTCACCTGTCACTGGCACCTGTCACCTGTCACCTGTCAATTGTCACCTGTCACCTGTCACCTGTCACTGTCACTTGTCACCTGTCACCTGTCACCTGTCACCTGTCACCTGTCACCTGTCACCTGTCACCTGTCACCTGTCACCTGTCACCTGTCACTGTCACCTGTCACGTGTCACCTGTCACCTGTCACCTGTCACCTGTCACCTGTCACCTGTCACCTGTCACCTGTCACCTGTCAACTGTCACCTGTCACCTGTCACCTGTCACCTGTCACCTGTCACTGGCACCTGTCACCTGTCACCTGTCAATTGTCACCTGTCACCTGTCACCTGTCACTGTCACTTGTCACCTGTCACCTGTCACCTGTCACCTGTCACCTGTCACCTGTCACCTGTCACCTGTCACCTGTCACCTGTCACCTGTCACCTGTCACCTGTCACCTGTCACCTGTCACCTGTCACCTGTCACCTGTCACCTGTCACCTGTCACCTGTCACTGGCACCTGTCACCTGTCACCTGTCAATTGTCACCTGTCACCTGTCACCTGTCACTGTCACTTGTCACCTGTCACCTGTCACCTGTCACCTGTCACCTGTCACCTGTCACCTGTCACCTGTCCCCTGTCACCTGTCACCTGTCACCTGTCACCTGTCACCTGTCACCTGTCACCTGTCACTGGCACCTGTCACCTGTCACCTGTCAATTGTCACCTGTCACCTGTCACCTGTCACTGTCACTTGTCACCTGTCACCTGTCACCTGTCACCTGTCACCTGTCACCTGTCACCTGTCACCTGTCACCTGTCACCTGTCACCTGTCACCTGTCACCTGTCACCTGTCACCTGTCACCTGTCACCTGTCACCTGTCACCTGTCACCTGTCACCTGTCACCTGTCACGTGTCACCTGTCACCTGTCACCTGTCACCTGTCACCTGTCACCTGTCACCTGTCACCTGTCAACTGTCACCTGTGACCTGTCACCTGTCACTGTCACCTGTCACGTGTCACCTGTCACCTGTCACTGTCACCTGTCACCTGTCACCTGTCACCTGTCACCTGTCACCTGTCACCTGTCACCTGTCACCTGTCACCTGTCACCTGTCACCTGTCACCTGTCACCTGTCACCTGTCACCTGTCACCTGTCACCTGTCACCTGTCACCTGTCACCTGTCACCTGTCACCTGTCACCTGTCACTGTCAGCCGTCACGTGTCACCTGTCACCTGTCACCTGTCAACTGTCACCTGTCACTGTCACCTGTCACCTGTCACCTGTCACCTGTCACCTGTCACCTGTCACCTGTCACCTGTCACCTGTCACCTGTCACCTGTCATCTGTCACCTGTCACCTGTCACTGTCACCTGTCACCTGTCACCTGTCACCTGTCACCTGTCACCTGTCACTGTCACCTGTCACCTGTCACCTGTCACCTGTCACCTGTCACCTGTCACCTGTCACCTGTCAACTGTCAACTGTCAACTGTCACCTGTCACCTGTCACCTGTCACCTGTCACCTGTCACCTGTCACCTGTCACCCGTCACCTGTCACTGTCACCTGTCACCTGTCACCTGTCACCTGTCACCTGTCACCTGTCACCTGTCACCTGTCACCTGTCACCTGTCACCTGTCACTGGCACCTGTCACCTGTCACCTGTCAATTGTCACCTGTCACCTGTCACTGTCACCTGTCGCCTGTCACCTGTCACCTGTCACCTGTCACCTGTCACCTGTCACCTGTCACCTGTCACCTGTCACCTGTTACCTGTCACCTGTCACCTGTCACCTGTCACCTGTCACCTGTCACCTGTCACCTGTCACCTGTCACCTGTCACCTGTCACCTGTCACCTGTCACCTGTCACCTGTCACCTGTCACCTGTCACCTGTCACCTGTCACCTGTCACCTGTCACCTGTCACCTGTCACCTGTCACCTGTCGCCTGTCACCTGTCATCTGTCACCTGTCACCTGTCACCTGTCACCTGTCACCTGTCACCTGTCACCTGTCACCTGTCACCTGTCATCTGTCACCTGTCACCTGTCACCTGTCACCTGTCACCTGTCACCTGTCACCTGTCACCTGTCACCTGTCACCTGTCACCTGTCACCTGTCACTGTCACCTGTCACCTGTCACCTGTCACCTGTCACCTGTCACCTGTCACCTTTCACCTGTCACCTGTCACCCGTCACCTGTCACTGTCACCTGTCACCTGTCACCTGTCACCTGTCACTGGCACCTGTCACCTGTCACCTGTCAACTGTCACCTGTCACCTGTCACCTGTCACTGTCACCTGTCACCTGTCACTTGTCACCTGTCACCTGTCACCTGTCACCTGTCACCTGTCACCTGTCACCTGTCACCTCTCACCTGTCACCTGTCACCTGTCACCCGTCACCTGTCACTGTCACCTGTCACCTGTCACCTGTCACCTGTCACCTGTCACCTGTCACCTGTCACCTGTCACCTGTCACCTGTCACCTGTCACCTGTCACCTGTCACCTGTCACCTGTCACCTGTCACCTGTCACTGGCACCTGTCACTGGCACCTGTCACCTGTCACCTGTCAATTGTCACCTGTCACCTGTCACTGTCACTTGTCACCTGTCACCTGTCACCTGTCACCTGTAACTCTCACCTGTCACCTGTCAACTGTCACCTGTCACCTGTCACCTGTCACCTGTCACTGGCACCTGTCACCTGTCACCTGTCACCTGTCACCTGTCACCTGTCACTGTCACTGTCACCTGTCACCTGTCACCTGTCACCTGTCACCTGTCATCCGTCACCTGTCACCTGTCACCTGTCACCTGTCACCTGTCACTTGTCACCTGTCACCTGTCACCTGTCACCTGTCACCTGTGACCTGTCACCAGTCACCTGTCACCTGTCACCTGTCACCTGTCACCTGTCACCTGTCACCTGTCACCTCTCACCTGTCACCTGTCACCTGTCACCTGTCACCTGTCACCTGTCACCTGTCACCTGTCACCTGTCACCTGTCACCTGTCACCTGTCATCTGTCACCTGTAACTGTCACCTGTCACCTGTCAACTGTCACCTGTCACCTGTCACCTGTCACTGGCACCTGTCACCTGTCACCTGTCAACTGTCAACTGTCACCTGTCACCTGTCACCTGTCACCTGTCACCTGTCACCTGTCACCTGTCACCTGTCACCTGTCACCTGTCACCTGTTACTGTCACCTGTCACCTGTGACCTGTCACCTGTCACCTGTCACCTGTCACCTGTCACCTGTCACCTGTCACTTGTCACCTTTCACCTGTCACCTGTCACCTGTCACCTGTCACCTGTCACCTGTCACCTGTCACCTGTCACCTGTCACCTGTCACCTGTCACCTGTCACCTGTCACCTGTCACCTGTCACCTGTCACCTGTCACCTGTCATCTGTCACCTGTTACCTGTCACCTGTCACCTGTCAACTGTCAACTGTCAACTGTCACCTGTCACCTGTCACTGGCACCTGTCACCTGTCAACTGTCACCTGTCACCTGCACTGTCACCTGTCACCTGTCACCTGTCACCTGTCACCTGTCACCTGTCACCTTTCACCTGTCACCTGTCACCCGTCATCTGTCACTGTCACCTGTCACCTGTCACCTGTCAACTGTCACCTGTCACCTGTCACCTGTCACCTGTCACTGTCACCTGTCACCTGTCACTTGTCACCTGTCACCTGTCACCTGTCACCTGTCACCTGTCACCTGTCACCTGTCACCTGTCACCTGTCACCTGTCACCTGTCACCTGTTACTGTCACCTGTCACCTGTGACCTGTCACCTTTCACCTGTCACCTGTCACCCGTCACCTGTCACTGTCACCTGTCACCTGTCACCTGTCACCTGTCACCTGTCACCTGTCACCTGTCACTGGCACCTGTCACCTGTCACCTGTCAACTGTCACCTGTCACCTGTCACCTGTCACCTGTCACCTGTCACTGTCACCTGTCACCTGTCACTTGTCACCTGTCACCTGCCACCTGTCACCTGTCACCTGTCACCTGTCACCTGTTACCTCTCACCTGTCACCTGTCACCTGTCACCCGTCACCTGTCACTGTCACCTGTCACCTGTCACCTGTCACCTGTCACCTGTCACCTGTCACCTGTCACCTGTCACCTGTCACCTGTCACCTGTCACCTGTCACTGTCACCTGTCACCTGTCACCTGTCACCTGTCACCTGTCACCTGTCACCTTTCACCTGTCACCTGTCACCCGTCACCTGTCACTGTCACCTGTCACCTGTCACCTGTCACCTGTCACCTGTCACCTGTCACCTGTCACTGGCACCTGTCACCTGTCACCTGTCAACTGTCACCTGTCACCTGTCACCTGTCACCTGTCACTGTCACCTGTCACCTGTCACTTGTCACCTGTCACCTGTCACCTGTCACCTGTCACCTGTCACCTGTCACCTGTCACCTCTCACCTGTCACCTGTCACCTGTCACCCGTCACCTGTCACTGTCACCTGTCACCTGTCACCTGTCACCTGTCACCTGTCACCTGTCAACTGTCAACTGTCAACTGTCACCTGTCACCTGTCACTGGCACCTGTCACCTGTCAACTGTCACCTGTCACCTGCACTGTCACCTGTCACCTGTCACCTGTCACCTGTCACCTGTCACCTGTCACCTTTCACCTGTCACCTGTCACCCGTCACCTGTCACTGTCACCTGTCACCTGTCACCTGTCAACTGTCACCTGTCACCTGTCACCTGTCACCTGTCACTGTCACCTGTCACCTGTCACTTGTCACCTGTCACCTGTCACCTGTCACCTGTCACCTGTCACCTGTCACCTGTCACCTGTTACCTCTCACCTGTCACCTGTCACCTGTCACCCGTCACCTGTCACTGTCACCTGTCACCTGTCACCTGTCACCTGTCACCTGTCACCTGTCACCTGTCACCTGTCACCTGTCACCTGTCACCTGTCACCTGTCACTGTCACCTGTCACCTGTCACCTGTCACCTGTCACCTGTCACCTGTCACCTGTCACCTGTCACTGGCACCTGTCACCTGTCACCTGTCAATTGTCACCTGTCACCTGTCACTGTCACTTGTCACCTGTCACCTGTCACCTGTCACCTGTCACCTGTAACTCTCACCTGTCACCTGTCAACTGTCACCTGTCACCTGTCACCTGTCACCTGTCACTGGCACCTGTCACCTGTCACCTGTCAACTGTCACCTGTCACCTGTCACTGTCACTGTCACCTGTCACCTGTCACCTGTCACCTGTCACCTGTCATCCGTCACCTGTCACCTGTCACCTGTCACCTGTCACCTGTCACCTGTCACCTGTCACCTGTCACCTGTCACCTGTCACCTGTCACCTGTGACCTGTCACCAGTCACCTGTCACCTGTCACCTGTCACTGTCACCAGTCACCTGTCACCTCTCACCTGTCACCTGTCACTGTCACCTGTCACCTGTCACCTGTCACCTGTTACCTGTCACCTGTCACCTGTCAACTGTCAACTGTCAACTGTCACCTGTCACCTGTCACTGGCACCTGTCACCTGTCAACTGTCACCTGTCACCTGCACTGTCACCTGTCACCTGTCACCTGTCACCTGTCACCTGTCACCTTTCACCTGTCACCTGTCACCCGTCACCTGTCACTGTCACCTGTCAACTGTCACCTGTCACCTGTCTCCTGTCACCTGTCACCTGTCACTGGCACCTGTCACCTGTCACCTGTCAACTGTCACCTGTCACCTGTCACCTGTCACCTGTCACTGTCACCTGTCACCTGTCACCTGTCACTTGTCACCTGTCACTTGTCACCTGTCACCTGTCACCTGTCACCTGTCACCTGTCACCTGTCACCTGTCACCTGTCACCTGTCACCTGTCACCCGTCACCTGTCACTGTCACCTGTCACTGGCACCTGTCACCTGTCAACTGTCACCTGTCACCTGTCACCTGTCACCTGTCACCTGTCACCTGTCACCTGTCACCTGTCACCTGTCACCTGTCACCTGTCACCTGTCACCTGTCACCTGTCACCTGTCACCTGTCACTGTCACCTGTCACCTGTGACCTGTCACCTGTCACCTGTCACCTGTCACCTGTCACCTGTCACTTGTCACCTGTCACCTGTCACCTGTCACCTGTCACCTGTCACTGTCACCTGTCACCTGTCACCTGTCACCTGTCACTGTCACCTGTCACCTGTCACCTGTCACCTGTCACCTGTCACCTGTCACCTGTCACCTGTCAACTGTCAACTGTCAACTGTCACCTGTCACCTGTCACTGGTACCTGTCACCTGTCAACTGTCACCTGTCACCTGCACTGTCACCTGTCACCTGTCACCTGTCACCTGTCACCTGTCACCTGTCACCTGTCACCTGTCACCTGTCACCTGTCACCTGTCACTGTCACCTGTCAACTGTCACCTGTCACCTGTCAACTGTCACCTGTCACCTGTCACATGTCACTGGCACCTGTCACCTGTCACCTGTCAACTGTCACCTGTCACCTGTCACCTGTCACCTGTCACTGTCACCTGTCACCTGTCACCTGTCACTTGTCACCTGTCACCTGTCACCTGTCACCTGTCACCTGTCATCTGTCACCTGTCCCCTGTCACCTGTCACCTGTCACCTGTCACCTGTCACCTGTCACCTGTCACCTGTCACTGGCACCTGTCACCTGTCACCTGTCAATTGTCACCTGTCACCTGTCACTGTCACTTGTCACCTGTCACCTGTCACCTGTCACCTGTCACCTGTCACCTGTCACCTGTCACCTGTCACCTGTCACCTGTCACCTGTCACCTGTCACCTGTCACCTGTCACCTGTCACCTGTCACCTGTCACCTGTCACCTGTCACCTGTCACTGTCACCTGTCACGTGTCACCTGTCACCTGTCACCTGTCACCTGTCACCTGTCACCTGTCACCTGTCAACTGTCACCTGTGACCTGTCACCTGTCACTGTCACCTGTCACGTGTCACCTGTCACCTGTCACTGTCACCTGTCACCTGTCACCTGTCACCTGTCACCTGTCACCTGTCACCTGTCACCTGTCACCTGTCACCTGTCACCTGTCACCTGTCACCTGTCACCTGTCACCTGTCACCTGTCACCTGTCACCTGTCACCTGTCACCTGTCACCTGTCACCTGTCACCTGTCACCTGTCACCTGTCACCTGTCACTGTCAGCCGTCACGTGTCACCTGTCACCTGTCACCTGTCAACTGTCACCTGTCACTGTCACCTGTCACCTGTCACCTGTCACCTGTCACCTGTCACCTGTCACCTGTCACCTGTCACCTGTCACCTGTCACCTGTCATCTGTCACCTGTCACCTGTCACTGTCACCTGTCACCTGTCACCTGTCACCTGTCACCTGTCACTGTCACCTGTCACCTGTCACCTGTCACCTGTCACCTGTCACCTGTCACCTGTCACCTGTCAACTGTCAACTGTCAACTGTCACCTGTCACCTGTCACCTGTCACCTGTCACCTGTCACCTGTCACCCGTCACCTGTCACTGTCACCTGTCACCTGTCACCTGTCACCTGTCACCTGTCACCTGTCACCTGTCACCTGTCACCTGTCACCTGTCACCTGTCACTGGCACCTGTCACCTGTCACCTGTCAATTGTCACCTGTCACCTGTCACTGTCACCTGTCGCCTGTCACCTGTCACCTGTCACCTGTCACCTGTCACCTGTCACCTGTCACCTGTCACCTGTCACCTGTCACCTGTCACCTGTCACCTGTCACCTGTCACCTGTCACCTGTCACCTGTCACCTGTCACCTGTCACCTGTCACCTGTCACCTGTCACCTGTCACCTGTCACCTGTCACCTGTCACCTGTCACCTGTCACCTGTCACCTGTCACCTGTCACCTGTCACCTGTCACCTGTCACCTGTCGCCTGTCACCTGTCATCTGTCACCTGTCACCTGTCACCTGTCACCTGTCACCTGTCACCTGTCACCTGTCACCTGTCACCTGTCATCTGTCACCTGTCACCTGTCACCTGTCACCTGTCACCTGTCACCTGTCACCTGTCACCTGTCACCTGTCACCTGTCACCTGTCACCTGTCACTGTCACCTGTCACCTGTCACCTGTCACCTGTCACCTGTCACCTGTCACCTTTCACCTGTCACCTGTCACCCGTCACCTGTCACTGTCACCTGTCACCTGTCACCTGTCACCTGTCACCTGTCACCTGTCACTGGCACCTGTCACCTGTCACCTGTCAACTGTCACCTGTCACCTGTCACCTGTCACTGTCACCTGTCACCTGTCACTTGTCACCTGTCACCTGTCACCTGTCACCTGTCACCTGTCACCTGTCACCTGTCACCTGTCACCTCTCACCTGTCACCTGTCACCTGTCACCCGTCACCTGTCACTGTCACCTGTCACCTGTCACCTGTCACCTGTCACCTGTCACCTGTCACCTGTCACCTGTCACCTGTCACCTGTCACCTGTCACCTGTCACCTGTCACCTGTCACTGGCACCTGTCACTGGCACCTGTCACCTGTCACCTGTCAATTGTCACCTGTCACCTGTCACTGTCACTTGTCACCTGTCACCTGTCACCTGTCACCTGTAACTCTCACCTGTCACCTGTCAACTGTCACCTGTCACCTGTCACCTGTCACCTGTCACTGGCACCTGTCACCTGTCACCTGTCACCTGTCACCTGTCACCTGTCACTGTCACTGTCACCTGCCACCTGTCACCTGTCACCTGTCACCTGTCATCCGTCACCTGTCACCTGTCACCTGTCACCTGTCACCTGTCACTTGTCACCTGTCACCTGTCACCTGTCACCTGTCACCTGTGACCTGTCACCTGTCACCTGTCACCTGTCACTGGCACCTGTCACCTGTCACCTGTCAACTGTCACCTGTCACCTGTCACCTGTCACCTGTCACTGTCACCTGTCACCTGTCACTTGTCACCTGTCACCTGTCACCTGTCACCTGTCACCTGTCACCTGTCACCTGTCACCTCTCACCTGTCACCTGTCACCTGTCACCCGTCACCTGTCACTGTCACCTGTCACCTGTCACCTGTCACCTGTCACCTGTCACCTGTCAACTGTCAACTGTCAACTGTCACCTGTCACCTGTCACTGGCACCTGTCACCTGTCAACTGTCACCTGTCACCTGCACTGTCACCTGTCACCTGTCACCTGTCACCTGTCACTGTCACCTGTCACCTGTCACCTGTCACCTGTCACCTGTCACCTGTCACCTGTCACTGGCACCTGTCACCTGTCACCTGTCAACTGTCACCTGTCACCTGTCACCTGTCACCTGTCACTGTCACCTGTCACCTGTCACTTGTCACCTGTCACCTGTCACCTGTCACCTGTCACCTGTCACCTGTCACCTGTTACCTCTCACCTGTCACCTGTCACCTGTCACCCGTCACCTGTCACTGTCACCTGTCACCTGTCACCTGTCACCTGTCACCTGTCACCTGTCACCTGTCACCTGTCACCTGTCACCTGTCACCTGTCACCTGTCACCTGTCACCTGTCACCTGTCACCTGTCACTGTCACCTGTCACCTGTCACCTGTCACCTGTCACCTGTCACCTGTCACCTTTCACCTGTCACCTGTCACCCGTCACCTGTCACTGTCACCTGTCACCTGTCACCTGTCACCTGTCACCTGTCACCTGTCACCTGTCACTGGCACCTGTCACCTGTCACCTGTCAACTGTCACCTGTCACCTGTCACCTGTCACCTGTCACTGTCACCTGTCACCTGTCACTTGTCACCTGTCACCTGTCACCTGTCACCTGTCACCTGTCACCTGTCACCTGTCACCTCTCACCTGTCACCTGTCACCTGTCACCCGTCACCTGTCACTGTCACCTGTCACCTGTCACCTGTCACCTGTCACCTGTCACCTGTCAACTGTCAACTGTCAACTGTCACCTGTCACCTGTCACTGGCACCTGTCACCTGTCAACTGTCACCTGTCACCTGTCACTTGTCACCTGTCACCTGTCACCTGTCACCTGTCACCTGTCACCTGTCACTGGCACCTGTCACCTGTCACCTGTCAACTGTCACCTGTCACCTGTCACCTGTCACTGTCACCTGTCACCTGTCACTTGTCACCTGTCACCTGTCACCTGTCACCTGTCACTGTCACCTGTCACCTGTCACTTGTCACCTGTCACCTGTCACCTGTCACCTGTCACCTGTCACCTGTCACTGGCACCTGTCACCTGTCACCTGTCAACTGTCACCTGTCACCTGTCACCTGTCACTGTCACCTGTCACCTGTCACTTGTCACCTGTCACCTGTCACCTGTCACCTGTCACCTGTCACCTGTCACCTGTCACCTGTCACCTCTCACCTGTCACCTGTCACCTGTCACCCGTCACCTGTCACTGTCACCTGTCACCTGTCACCTGTCACCTGTCACCTGTCACCTGTCACCTGTCACCTGTCACCTGTCACCTGTCACCTGTCACCTGTCACCTGTCACCTGTCACTGGCACCTGTCACTGGCACCTGTCACCTGTCACCTGTCAATTGTCACCTGTCACCTGTCACTGTCACTTGTCACCTGTCACCTGTCACCTGTCACCTGTAACTCTCACCTGTCACCTGTCAACTGTCACCTGTCACCTGTCACCTGTCACCTGTCACTGGCACCTGTCACCTGTCACCTGTCACCTGTCACCTGTCACCTGTCACTGTCACTGTCACCTGTCACCTGTCACCTGTCACCTGTCACCTGTCATCCGTCACCTGTCACCTGTCACCTGTCACCTGTCACCTGTCACTTGTCACCTGTCACCTGTCACCTGTCACCTGTCACCTGTGACCTGTCACCTGTCACCTGTCACCTGTCACTGGCACCTGTCACCTGTCACCTGTCACCTGTCACCTGTCACCTGTCACCTGTCACCTGTCACTGTCACCTGTCACCTGTCACTTGTCACCTGTCACCTGTCACCTGTCACCTGTCACCTGTCACCTGTCACCTGTCACCTCTCACCTGTCACCTGTCACCTGTCACCCGTCACCTGTCACTGTCACCTGTCACCTGTCACCTGTCACCTGTCACCTGTCACCTGTCAACTGTCAACTGTCAACTGTCACCTGTCACCTGTCACTGGCACCTGTCACCTGTCAACTGTCACCTGTCACCTGCACTGTCACCTGTCACCTGTCACCTGTCACCTGTCACTGTCACCTGTCACCTGTCACCTGTCACCTGTCACCTGTCACCTGTCACCTGTCACCTGTCACTGGCACCTGTCACCTGTCACCTGTCAACTGTCACCTGTCACCTGTCACCTGTCACCTGTCACTGTCACCTGTCACCTGTCACTTGTCACCTGTCACCTGTCACCTGTCACCTGTCACCTGTCACCTGTCACCTGTTACCTCTCACCTGTCACCTGTCACCTGTCACCCGTCACCTGTCACTGTCACCTGTCACCTGTCACCTGTCACCTGTCACCTGTCACCTGTCACCTGTCACCTGTCACCTGTCACCTGTCACCTGTCACCTGTCACCTGTCACCTGTCACTGTCACCTGTCACCTGTCACCTGTCACCTGTCACCTGTCACCTGTCACCTTTCACCTGTCACCTGTCACCCGTCACCTGTCACTGTCACCTGTCACCTGTCACCTGTCACCTGTCACCTGTCACCTGTCACTGGCACCTGTCACCTGTCACCTGTCAACTGTCACCTGTCACCTGTCACCTGTCACCTGTCACTGTCACCTGTCACCTGTCACTTGTCACCTGTCACCTGTCACCTGTCACCTGTCACCTGTCACCTGTCACCTGTCACCTCTCACCTGTCACCTGTCACCTGTCACCTGTCACCCGTCACCTGTCACTGTCACCTGTCACCTGTCACCTGTCACCTGTCACCTGTCACCTGTCAACTGTCAACTGTCAACTGTCACCTGTCACCTGTCACTGGCACCTGTCACCTGTCAACTGTCACCTGTCACCTGCACTGTCACCTGTCACCTGTCACCTGTCACCTGTCACCTGTCACCTGTCACCTTTCACCTGTCACCTGTCACCCGTCACCTGTCACTGTCACCTGTCACCTGTCACCTGTCAACTGTCACCTGTCACCTGTCACCTGTCACCTGTCACTGTCACCTGTCACCTGTCACTTGTCACCTGTCACCTGTCACCTGTCACCTGTCACCTGTCACCTGTCACCTGTCACCTGTTACCTCTCACCTGTCACCTGTCACCTGTCACCCGTCACCTGTCACTGTCACCTGTCACCTGTCACCTGTCACCTGTCACCTGTCACCTGTCACCTGTCACCTGTCACCTGTCACCTGTCACCTGTCACCTGTCACTGTCACCTGTCACCTGTCACCTGTCACCTGTCACCTGTCACCTGTCACCTGTCACCTGTCACTGGCACCTGTCACCTGTCACCTGTCAATTGTCACCTGTCACCTGTCACTGTCACTTGTCACCTGTCACCTGTCACCTGTCACCTGTCACCTGTAACTCTCACCTGTCACCTGTCAACTGTCACCTGTCACCTGTCACCTGTCACCTGTCACTGGCACCTGTCACCTGTCACCTGTCAACTGTCACCTGTCACCTGTCACTGTCACTGTCACCTGTCACCTGTCACCTGTCACCTGTCACCTGTCATCCGTCACCTGTCACCTGTCACCTGTCACCTGTCACCTGTCACCTGTCACCTGTCACCTGTCACCTGTCAC
>NW_026578405.1:0-25732 GCF_029603195.1 Condylostylus longicornis
AAGGTAATAGGTACTCTGGTGATAATACAGCTTACTCATATCATCGATACTGGTTATTGGTGGTGTAGGTACTGTACTATATAACAGGTAGACCTTAAGTAGTGCTTAGCCAGGTAGTAGATAAATATTCTCTATAACCTCCCTATTATAGTCTATATGAAGAATACCGCTTACTCATATCATCGATACTGGTTATTTAAGTAGTCTACTCAATCAATGCATGGGATACATATGAGAGATACTCTAGTGATACATATACCAGTCACCGTTAATGATCCTTTAAGTAGCATACTCATCCAGTGCATGGTGTAAGGATAAGACACTCTGTTACACTCAGCATAATCATCCAGTGCATAGAATACTCATAAGAGACACTATGGTAATAACACAGCCATGTAATCAACAGTGGTTCTTGGTGATGTAGGTACTGTACTATATAACAGGTAGACCTTAAGTAGTGCTTAGCCAGGTAGTAGATAAATATTTTTTATAACAGTACGGGTGTGTTTATTATATACACGCAGGCACAGTCAATAATAGAAAACTTTAAGGCCCTGTTGAGGGTTAGTCCTTAATACCTACTCCCTATACTAGATAAATATTTTTTATAACCTCCCTATCATGGTCTATATGAGGAACACCCATTACTCATGTAATCAACAGTGGTTCTTTAAGGTTCATCATCAGTCAGTGGGTGATACATAAATAAGACACTCTGTTATAATCACGGTCATCAGTGCCTACAAGAGAGATATCTTCACTGGTATAAGGGATACTCTGGTAATACAGATACTAGTCATCGATAGTCATTATTTAAGTGATATACTCAATCAGGGATACAAGGGAGACTACTTACTATGTGGGTTATACAGCATCATCATTCACTGGTATAAGCTATTAATGTCACTGATATAACAGACTAGTCACTCTATTAGTCATACAGGTACTACAGAGAATACTAGGCTTATAGGAGATTACTTACAAGAGAGGATATCAGTTATACTACTCCCTGAGACTACTCTCTGTGTAGGTTATAGGATATACTCACTAATGAACATAATAGATACTCTCCCTTATAGGTCTACTAGTCACATACTCCACCACTCTAATACTCATACAGGTACTATTAATATATCATCTTATTTATCAGTCTACTACAGAGATCATGATACTTATATGATGGTTATCCTCTATCAGTCTAAGGTAGTACACTAGTCACTGTAAGGTATCACTATACTCATCTATTGTATCCCTCTAATCAGCACTGTTAATACTACTCAGTCTACGGTATACCTGATAAATAGACACATGTTACTGTTAATCTGTTGTAGCCATCTAGTCAATGTAAGGTATCACTATACTCATATAAGATAATACTCTAGTCATTACTCCCATACTACCACTCATTCTATGGCCTTATAAGTCATCTCTCTGGTGTACACACTATCCCAGTACAGTGGATTATAAGAATTCACTAGATTCTATGGATCTATCAGTCAACTAGTCATCAAGGATACTCAACAGAGACACTTATATGGATGTAAGAGACTGTTCATTCTACTGTCCTATAAGTCATCTATCACACTGGTGTATTCAATAAAGTCACTGTGGTGTATTAAAGATCCTCTTATGCTGTTAATGCTGTCTATAGCTATCATCTAGAGATCACCTAGAATACTCAATACAGTCACTGTGGTGTATTAAAGATCCTCTTATCAGTATAGCATAATACCACTGTTGATAAAAGAATAATCCAGCATACCCTCTAGGGACTATACCAGTAATACTCTTATCTTCATAGACTGGTCAATAACACTAGTCATATATCATGTACCTATAGTATCAGACATGTGAACTCTTATAATGATGTGTATATCAACCATAGACACTATTTATATACCAGCTGTGCTATAATCTATCATCCTCACAGACTAGTCAATAACACTAGTTATAACCATGGTGTATTATCACCTGTATCCTCTAGGCTAGACACATATCCTCTGGCACTAACTCACAGACTCTTACTCCTAGACACTGTGACTTGTATACGGCTATTATACCACTGACTGTTAATATGGATGACTATTATATCACTGATTACTATACTACTGATTAACATCTATAATATTACCCATTATCGACTATCAGTTACATACTCTTCACCACTTGACCTGTGATAGCTACTACCTGACTTACTATACTGTATTACCTCATATATGGATGACTATTATATCATTGACTCTTCTATAGGCTATAACTATGATTAACCTTAATACCTGCACATATCCTCTGGCACGTACTAATATGATCTCTATTACTGTACCTATATGACCTATGAATGACTAATATCCTCTATCATGTACTCTTATGACCCTGCATACGCTTATATACTCTTAGTCTATACTCTAGTATTAACCTATATTACCTGAATACCTACACATATCCTCTGGCACTGACTCATGTACTCTTATGCCTATAACCCCTATTACTGTACCTGTATGCTCTATAGGTGACTATTATACGGCTGACTCTCCTGTGGACTATAACAATGATTACTCTTATATCTATACATATCCTCTGCACGTATTAATATACTCGACTATTACTCTTACATGACTCTCACTACTATACTCCATGGATGGCTATTATACCACTGACTGTTAATATGGATGACTATTATATCACTGATTCTACTGTAGGCTATAACTATGATTACTCTGTATACCTACACATATACTCCAGCATTAACTCATGTACTCGTACTCTTAGATACTATACTCCGTGGATGACTATTATACCACTGACTGTTAATATGGACGACTGTGCATACTTACATACTCTTAGGCTATCCTCTAGTATTAACCTGTACACCTACACATATCCTCTGTCACGTATTAATATACTCGTACTCTCACATGTATCACTGATATGACCACTATTATCTCTAATTCACCCATGGACGATTAATGATCACCGATAATATATCACTGAGGTGGACCATGAACACACTACTGCTGCTCGAGTGTATCCCTGATTAAAGACTCTCAATACTCTTATCCACACTGTGCTATTGATGTATGATACACTAATCACCAGTTCATATACCATGTTACTCCTATGATCCCTTAATGTCACTTGAGTGCTCTACTGTATCAATGATTCTCTATACTCTTACCTGTCCAGTATCAAGTAATAACCTGTGTATAATAATGACCCATGAGTATTAATCACCTGTACATCACTGTATCCATAAAGTATCTATTAATTACCCGTGTATCCCTGATTAAAGACTCTCAATACTCTTATCTCCCATAACTCACTATTTAATCACCTGTGCATATCCGTCATACATTAACCAGTAGACCTGTTATTCTCTTCTTGTATCCTGTACTGCTATTAAGTGTCTCTACTACCTGTATAAGACTAGTACATCAATCATGCAGTAAGCCTACGTTAAATGATCCTATTACTCCTCATCCTATATAATGTATCAGTACTTCATCTAGATCATATACCCTATATAGTCCCTTCTAGCAGTGTTGATGAAAAATTTATTCTCCATACTGTAGATGAGTAGTAGTAATAAGACTCATTATCATGTATACCAGTAACCTGTATAATCATATACTCCTATAAGACTGATTATTACATATCATTAATAAGGCCATACTCAGCATATAGTCTATAATACCTGCCTAGTACTCTATAGCCCTTTATATCCCTGTTGATGAAAAATTTACTCTCCATACTGCCTGTGCCTAATACTGTCACCTAATGCCCTTTACTCTCCCTACTGCCTATGACTACTAAGTAATAAGACACGTGTTAATAATACCTGCATTAATCATATACACCACTCATATGTATAGTATTATATTATACAGTGTTAAGTATCATCATACACCTCACCTATGACATATATCCTCCTGCCGACTAGTACCTCCATAATGCCCACATGCACAATAATCTTAAGTACCCATGAATACTGCTGTACCTGTTAAGTATCCTGTAATAACTCATGTATCACTGATTCTACTAAGTGTCTCTACTACCTTACCCATACAGCCACTAGTACATCAATCATGCCCACACATATAACAGCATTAATTACTTGTGTATCCCTGAACCTTATAAGTATCCAGTAATGACATAAATAAGTAAATGACTAGTATCTCACATAACCCACTATTTAATTACCTGTGTATATCTCATGTTCACACCTACCATACACTAACCTGTACAAGTACTACTACCATCATATACCATAGATTAATCATTAATGGTGATAGGTCCTTAACAGCCTGTCATCATGACTATCCATCATACTCCCACAATACAACACCTGGCTATATTACTGACTACCCGTATAACAGCACTATTTACCTGTGTATCTCTCATGTGTACATCTACTCTATATTAACCAGTATCATACATGTCATCATTTACTTATGTTTAATATACTCCCCTCATACACCCATAATACAACATCTGGGGCATATTACTGCCTACCCTTCATATACCCTAATGGCACTAAGGTGTTAATCACTGAGGTATAAGCTACTACGGTACTGTTACTGCCGTGTTATCACTAATGTACCCTTTACTGTAGTGTTATCATTACGGTACTGGTTACTATGGTGTTATCATTAATGTATCTTTATCACGGTACTTATCACTGATGTATTAATCACTGAGTGTTTAGAATTACCAGACATGGCTCAGAGCAGCGTGTCGACAACATTATACCACCGACTCTACTGTTCGTTATTCTCCATAGTGACATCTACTGACTAACACTGATGCTACCATGATCGTTCACTAGGGTATGACCTGTCTCAGGGTTGTACCACACCGTTACTCGATATCAGGCTCTTACAGGCCGACTAGCGCTTACTCCCTGTGTAAATGGCCCCTGTATACAGTATTGACTGCTGCTGTATACTTGATTAATATCACCCCTACACATCTTACCTGTTTAGGCAGTGACTTTATCGTAGGCTCTACTGTAGACTAGTATCCTACACCTCCTTACCTGCTCCCCATACTGTTTAATGATTACTAAGTCCTGAATAAGGCACTACTGTTCACTATGCATGTCAGTACATCCTAATGACGCTGAAGTTCACGATCTCACCCTGATGTCTCTTACGATCACGCTAGTAGACCTACCTACCCGTAGGCTGCGCAATTAACGACTCTTCATTACCCTGGCCAAGGTGCTTCAGTGACCTGCCCACTGTTGAGCTGCGGACCCACCACTTACTGAGATTGGCATCAATACACCACTGAATAACCTCCCTAGTATCCACTCTAACACTGATATCGATACATCATCATTACTCCTCCTTAATATCCTCTCTAACGCTGACATCGACTCACCATTGTATAACCTCCCTGTACAACACTCTGATTAATAAGTCGACTCTGTGCGCTATACTGTTATCCTCTCTGATCAATGACTTTAATATCACCGCTATACTGTTACTCGAACTCTCTACTGGTTCATGTTTCTCCTTACCCAGACAAGAATATATATTAATACTCGTGCATCTCTATCTTGTGGAAGTGTGTATGTGGTCTACTACTGCATATGAAAGCCTGGTAGAGCTCTGTACTCTCTGTTGGACCTTACATGACGACCCTGCATTGCTAAACCTCCTGTTTATAAGGACCTACCACGACCCTGCACTGACGACCCTTACTTTATCCCTGTATTCATCATACTCCTGTATAACACATAATAATATATCAATGTCATCAATAACTAATAACATCAATAATACAACACTAGTATCACTCATGAATATAACATACATCAATAATACTATGTCACCTGTAATATCACTCATGAATAGAATATACACATCCTCCATATACTCCATCTCCTCATTAAAGTCTCTCATATCACCCGTGTGTCAATCATTACCTCATCATGTAACATCCTCCATATTCTCAATGTCCCATCTATGAGTATCCTCCATCTCTTCATTAGTACTATCCATGACACTACTCTTAATATCAGTCACATCAGTAATACTATCCATATCTTACTTGTGCATATCCTCCATATCACCTCTAGTATTAACATCTGTCTCTCGTGTATATCATCTACTACTGTTAATATCATCCATCATCAGTTATTCATCATCTCGTATAATCCACCATTGCTCAGCTTACTGTTATTTATGTACTCACGCTATTACTCCCTCCTCTAGTACTCTCTGCTATCTCTATACCTGTTCCTGTGTTCATTCTTCTAGTACTCTCTGTTACCTCTATACTCATGCCTTCACGTACTTCTCAGTCACTAATATCACCTCATTATATCATCTAGGCTTCATGTTAGTATCACTGTTAGCTCTACAATACATCTCTGGTATACTACTGCTATTCTCTTACTACTCATCATATCCATGTCTGATTCACTCTCTGCTAGTCACCTTAATATTCATCAGTCTGTTCCTCCACTGTATAAGATCATTCATCTGTAACTGCTGTCTGTACTGTCATTGTATACATCTATCACTGTTACTTATACTCTAGCTGTTCTTCTGTATCACCTCATGTACTGGTTATATCATTCACCTGAACTTACTGTCTGTTGATGCATTACTTATAGTCTCATCATTCTTAGCTGTTATCTGTCATGTACTACTATCAGTCTATTGTCTCTGTATCTGTTATACTGCTCATATACTCTGTACCTTACTACTAGCTGTGTCTATACTACTACACCTCATGTTCCTCCATTATGCTGATCATCATTATGCTCATCTATTAACTGTCTCTGTACTGTACTATAACCTATTAGCCGATATCCTGTTCATAGACTACTGTTACTTCTTATATATACCACTGATCATATGTATGTCCACCACTTGTATAGATCTCTCTGTATCATGCTCTGTACTCTTGAACTGTCCTGTTGTATACTTCATCTATCTGTTCACCTCATTGATCTACTCATCTGCTCCTGTCATTATATGTCTGTCTATCGTCTACTCACTGTTCCCTATTGTAGTAATATTATGACAATCACCTCTCCTCGACTTACTGATCTCCGTATACTCCACTGTAGACTCTTCTGTGATACTTCTATCTCCTCGACTCATTGATACTCGTACATTCCACTGTAGACTCTTCTGTGACGATTATATCCTCTTGATCCACTCCTTTAACTCACTTCATCGTATGCTCTCTTATGGTACTTCTCTATGATACACTATCCTTGATACCTATAGCCACTACTAGCCTTGTCAATAAAAAGTTTTTTACCCATACTGCCCTTTACTGCTTATTATACCTTAGTGCTCACCATCTCTCCTGTGACAATCACCTCCACTCGACTCATTGATACTCGTACACTCCATTGTAGACTCTTTAATGACGATCCTTACTCACTGAATATTAGTCACTCTACCTCTCTACTGTAGACTCTATTATGGTACTTCACTGTTATTATATACTCCCTCACTAGACTATTAATATCACTGATCATATCACTGTTAGACCGTTGTTCACTAGATCATCAACTCATGAATACTAGTCACTCTATCATCCCATTGTAGACTCTATTATGATACTTCTCTGTCTATAGGTCCATCATCACTATACTATTAATCACTGAACACCAGTAACTCGATCTTTCCATTGTACACTCTATTATGATACTTCACTGTTACTATGTCCATCATCAGTACTTCTATAGTCACTACCCATATCATCACTACTACTCTTATCATGGACTCTATTATTAGTACCTCTAGTATTACTGACTCTTATACTACTGTCTACTCTGTATCTATACTATCTCCTGTACTTGTCTATTCTCTACCTGTTGATCATCTATCGTATACTCTGTTATGACACTACTACTCACTCGTCTCACCATCATTAAGTATTCCACTATCGACATTATCATCAATCGAGTACTCTGTTATCCGTTCACTGTCTGCTAACTCTTCATATACCGGTTATACTGATGCTACTTCTATGATCACTAGTTACACTATCAGTACCTCATTAACCACTGCTCTTATCGTCACTACCACTACTATCATTAACTCCATCATCAGTACCTCTAGTATTACTGCCTCATATTACTGTTCATATTCCACCTGTTAATCATCTATGTAATACTCTGTTATCCGTTCACTGTCTACTGACTCTCCACATGCTGATTAATACATCATTACTTCATCCATGATTGACTCTCTCTTGTATCTGTCTATCCTCTATCAGTTAATCATTTACTGCATATTCCCTTATGACACTTATCATTACTCTGTCTTCCATACTAGTCTCTCCTTATCGATTATTCACCTGTCATTATTACCTGTACTCGTCTCATGATCACTGACTCATTATGCTCGATCATCCACCAGTTAGACATTCACTACTACTCTTATAGTTACTCGACTCATCATTATAAAGTATTCCACTATCGGCATTACCTGTACTTGTCTCATTACACTAGTCTTACTGTAATCGTTCATCCACCACCGTTACTCTATACTCGTATATCAATGACTGACTCTTATATCACTGATTCATACATCAATACCATGCTGTTCACTACCTTGTTCTTCATTACCTTACCTGTTACTAGTCTACTGTTTACTGTTAATATTACCTCGATACTCACTAGTAGCTCACTGACCACCGTACTACCGTTAATAGCCTCACTGATCAATAGTTCACCTACCTCCGTTATATCATCACTAGACTTACTCTAATAGCTCATCTACCACCGTTAATGTATGCTCGATTATCGTATACTGCCATGATCATTGATAGCCTATACATCAGTACCTTATACATCACTACCTTGTATGCTAATAGTACACTGATCATTACTTCACTTATTACTATCTCATTGATCACTGTTATACTCATTAATGTTCTATGATCCACCGTTACTCTATCTTCAGTTCATCGGTTACTCGACATTACATCATCGTGAACTTGACTATCTCTACATCATCTCTAGTACTCTACTGTTCATAAGCATGACTGTCATTATCTTATTCATCAGTACCCTGCATATTACTGACCTGTCCTTTATTATCTTATCCTGCATGAGACTTACTGTTGCTACCATTAATATCACTGTCTTGTCTATCACTACCATTAATACCACTGTCTTGATCCTCACTAGGTACTCATTAGGTCGTCTATTATCACCACCATTAATACCATCGACATGATCATTACTACCTCACCTGTCAGTACCTCTACTATCAGTGACTCTTATACCATCGACATGATCATTATCACCATGACTATCAATAACTCCATTATCGGTACCATGACTCATACTACCCTTAATACCATCGACATGATCATTACTACCTCATTTATCAGTATCACGTATATCAATAACTCCATCATTGGTACCATGACTCATACTGACATTAATACCCTCGACATGACTATCATTATCTCATCTCTCTGTACCTATTCTATCAATGACATTAGTATCCTCGATATGACTACCATCGATACGACTATCACTGTTCTATAATCAGACCTGTTAAAGCTTATCATCAGATCATCATAATACTCACTACCCATACCTAGATCTCCCTGTGTAATTACTGTTAAGCTTACTCATCCCTATCACTCATATGTGTCCTTACTGTAAATATCCTTGATCTGTTATACTACCTCCTTCCTTAGTCTTTAACCCTATAGTGCTCAGTAAATTTTTTATGCCCATGCTCCTTATGCGTATACTAGTCTCTTATTCTCTTGATCCTTGTTAACTATGCCTGTTATGTATATACTCCTTGTACCGCTACTCTTATACATGTACTCATTATGTCCATTATCCATACACTCATTCTCTTGATCTTTAATCTCCACCATTACTCTCTAGTCACTAGTACTCTTATTACTCTATGTTCCATACACTGTACTCTCTTGCTGTATCTTCCATAGCGCTTACTCTGATGCTCTATTTAATGTACCCTATCTCCATACACTGTACTCTCTTGACCTTTAATCTCCACTACTCTATGTCCTATACACTCTTCTCCCATACTCTATATCCTAGGCTCTGTATCCATCACTCTTACTCTATGCTGTATACTCTCACTGTGGTGCACTATTATTATCATCGATCAATGATCATTATTTCACTGATGCTAGATTCACTGCTTATAGCTCACCTGTGGAACTTCTTATACCACCGACTCTACTGTTAGCTGTACGCACTCGTCCTCTGTAGCGTTAATGACCCTTACTGATATAAGCTCATTGTTATCCGGTTAACTGATTATCGACTACTTGATCATTAAATAGTTGACTGACTGCTTGATTATCGACTACTTGATCACTGAATACTGTATATACGGCTTACTGACTAATGACTACTCTGTTATCGATACTTACTCTCTCCTCACGCACTCGTCCTCTGTAAAAGCTGTCTTCTATGCTATGACTACTCCTCACAGGGGATCCCGCCACTACAATCTACGAGATTAGGCATGGTAAGAAGGTGCACCAGTCTTGCTGAGCCGTGGTAAGAATGGCCCTCTGTGTTGTATCCGCCCAGGTCCCTGTAACTCAATAGGAGGGTGTTGAACCAGCCCTGACTAGAGCTCTACACATCAGGCTGTACTCCTTAACTCTTATCCAGTGACCGGTAACTGAGACCTCTGCCGGTCCGTATGTGTCTCTCCATTGCTTTAACTCCCCATCTCTCACTCTGTATCTAGTACTCTATAGCTATAACTCCCTGTCTGTTGATCCCTGTGTGACTCTCTATAGCTCTAACATCCATATGTAATACTCTACTGCTCTATTCTATACACTTATCTCTACATGTAACTCCCATACTCCTATTCATGATATCTTTATTCCATGCACTGTATTATCTACACCGTATATCCACGTACTGTATTATCTTACTCTTATCTTTAATACCTGTCATCCATGGTACCTGTTATTTAAGTATCTCTACTGATGACTGACATATTACCACTGATTGACTGTTATTCGTATACTCCACTATTAACCCATATTATCGCTGATTTATCTATACTCGTGTATTCTACTATTATCTCCAGTAACTGTACTTCATTACCCGTCTATTCCATGATTAACATCAGTCACTCGATGAATTACCCTTATACTCATAGTACCCTCAATCCTTTCATTGTCTATCTCTCCACTATAGCTCTCTATTGTATGTGTCTCCTATGTTCGTCTATTATAAGCTGTCTACTACTATAAGCTGTCTATTCTAGTATTAGCCTCAGTCTCTCGATGAACTATGCTTAATACTCTGTGTGCTCTACATCAGTCACTCGATGAATTACTCTTTATACTCCAGTACTCTACCTCCATTACTTGATGATCTTACATTAAACATCCTATTCTCGTTATTACTCTGTACGCCATATTATCACTGAGCTGGACCCTGTACGATGACTCCTTGATTAACGATATCCTATAACCTGTGCTGTATAACTGATCAATGCTGTTCTACCCATCAATAGACGATACTATATATGTCAGCTACTACATCACTGAGCTGGACCCTGTACTCACTACTGATAGTCGACTGTTAGCCCTGTGTGTCCAATGTCCTGTTATTGATCCATCATCGTACTTCCATGTTTACTGTGTTGTTATCCTGTATCTGTCTACTCATATACTCTCTTACTACCTACTGGTAATACTCTACTACTATGCTACTATGATTAATACTACTCATCCTTGATTATCTAGTGTTACTCTTACTTGTGCATCCTTAAGCTACACTTACTTGATATTCACGTACTCTGATACTCTCATCCATTCTACCTATCCTAGTCTACTACTATTAATCCTCCCTTACTGGTCTACTACTACTACTCTGCTAGATTATACATCCTTGATATCACTTATGTACATCCCTATCACTAAATTAACCATCTCTTGCATTGACTGTACTTATACACTACTCATGCTTACACTCACCTGATATTACTATGGTATCTACATCACTCATGTCTATCTTGCACATTACCCTTAAGTGGGCTCTATTCCTGTTCTTGATGTACTGTTCTTCTCTGTAGTCAATCTACCTCTTCTATCATCCTGTCCTTGATATACTATACCTCTCTGATATACTCCTGTAATTGATATACTGTACTCTCCGTGGTTAATATCCATCTTCCATACTCATGTCTTTAATGTACTGTTCTTCTCCCTTACAAGATACGATGAACTACCGTAAATAACCACCTAAAGGACCGTGAACGAGACTGATGACCGTGGTACAGGAGGACGATGCCACAACTGAGTGCCCAGTATAATAGGCCCATGCAATAAGAATAAAGTAAACAACACCCAGCCTAGGCCCATGCAATCCTCTCCTCAATACTACTTCTCTTATACACCCCATATAACTACATATACTCAAGTACACACATACATGCAATACATATACATCATCACATAAATAACATCAATGCATGAATCTCATAAGTACTCACTTTACTCAGTTACACACATTCATGTCTAGTACTCTCCCATATGTCCATATCCTCATCAGTTAATCATATCATCACATTAATATCATCATACACTTCACGTATCTCAGTATCCTCATCACCTTACCTGTAATGTACTATTCACCTCAGTATTTATATCATGTTATCATTGATCTGTCTCTTGTACCTCAGTATTACTCATATTACTATCTGCTCATCTATTAGTATCCTGTATTCACCACAGTATTACCTTCATGTAGTATCCTCCTATAGTACTCCTATTACTGTCATGAACTCTCATTATTCACTATTTATATCCTCCTGTAGTACTCATGTTATAATGTCCTATATTACTGTTCTATCCATCACTTAGTATCCTATTACTGTCCTATTCTCGTTATTCATTACTTATATCATCATTATACCACTCTCCTTACTGTTACTGTTATTGTGTGTATCTCTCTACTGTCTACTATCCCTCTACTGACTATACTGTAATCCCATCATTATAAGTATCTCTATTACACTGGTCTATATATCATCATCACCATGTATCTATCATTGACTACTCTAGTGTTACCCTAGACTCTCTACTTGTTACTCCCTGTATCATTGTCCTGGAACTTGTCTATCCGTGTGTATATATATCTATCATCGTTACTCTGTTATAAGCTCGTGTATCATCGATTAATCCACTGTATTACTTCAATCACCGATAATCTCATGTATATCCTCTCTGTACGTATACTCATCATCGACTATTCTCATGTATCTCTTCATTGTACGCTCATGTATCCTCAATTAATCTACTGTTATCTCTTATACCACTGAATATCCATAGGCTGATTACTGTACACTACCGTATTATATAGCTGACTATTATATGTCTACTTCACTGATACCTGACTCTTCTATCACCGGTTACTCATAAGCTGATTATTATTCACTGTTCTGTTAATCACTGACTCTTATATCACCGGTTATCCGTATGCTGATTACTGTTAGTACCTCATCTGTTATTGATTCACTATTAAGTATCTTACCTCTACTAGTCATTACCTCAGTACCATGCCTGTGTAATACTCACCAGTTACTCGTATATCTGTCTATCGATCATTAATCATTGACTCTACTGTATCTACATGACTGTTAATATCATCATTGTAATGACCTGTTCCTTAGTACCTATACCTTAGTAGCCTTAGTCCTCAGCAGCTGTTCCTCTGTATCTTACCCGTTACTCTTATATCAGTCTATCGATCATTAATCACTGAATCACTGCTGGTATATCCTCTGTCATTATTATGCCTATAGCTGACATATCCCTTACTTGAATATCAGTATCTTATACTCCTTACTGTTCCATCATCTGTAGATTATTCTATTACTGAATCACTGCTAGTATCTTATCTGTCATTACCTCATATATCGGTATATCATATATCAGTGACCTATTCCTTAGTATCTATACCTCACTAACCTTAGTCCTCAGCAGCTCTAGTTATCTGTACCTGTTCCTTAGTGCCTATTCCTCAATACCTTACTCATACTCTTATATCAGTCTATCGATCATTAATCACTGAATCACAGCTGGTATATCCTCTGTCATTATTATGCCTATAGCTGACTAGTCCATTACTCGTATACTTATAGCTCTCTATCCTCAGTATCGTATATTCATGTACCGTATATCCATCTCTCTGTCTTTAAGTGTTGTATTCTCCAGTATCCTGTATCCATTACACTGTTCATCATGGATCGATTATTTATCACTATATCTTATATCACTGTATCCTCCATGTACGTCATTAATGTTACTGTTATTACATCTCTCTATCCTCAATAACCGTCATTACTGTTACTGTTATTCATTATGCTGTTATTTAATGTACCTGTCTTCCACTATGCTATTATCCAGTACTGCTATTCATTCACTGTATGCTATTACTCGTATGACTGTTAATATCTCCTATTCTAGTACCATGACTGTACGTACATCATTCATTGTTACATTATACATCACTATCTCTTATGCTGGTATCTTTACTGGTTACTGACACTGTATTACTGTTCTATTATACGCTACTGCTATTACTAGTCTACTTCTTACTATCCATTATCCTGGTACCCTTACTGTAGTAACATCATTCAATCATCGATATCCGCTATCCGTTAATCCGTTATCTGACTCTTGTTAACTGTTCTATTATGCTCGACTACTTACCATTGACCGTGTATCATTGACTGATTGATCGTTCATTACCCTTTACTGTTCATTAACTTATCTATGACCTGTTAAACC
Source organism: Condylostylus longicornis (assembly GCF_029603195.1). NCBI lineage: Eukaryota > Metazoa > Arthropoda > Insecta > Diptera > Dolichopodidae > Condylostylus > Condylostylus longicornis. Next base: position 14,782 of record NW_026578405.1, read on the forward strand.
CTTACAGTATTTATGGGTGTTAAACACTCACTGATGATTAGTAGTATAGGACATCTGTCTAGTACACACTATGAAAAGTACTGATATTATGCTGTGTATATGACCTATAGTACCCTTAATGTAAGTATATGACTAATAAGCTCTATAATAGGCCTATGTCCTCTATAGCCCCTTAAAGGCCTGGTGATAAAAAATTCTGGCCTCATACTGCCTGTAGCTACTATATGTGTACCCACTACTCTACTGTATACTATAGGTGTAGACTACTAGTGACATTAATGACCTATATGTATCTATGACCTGTTATATAGTAGTATACCTCCTTAGCCAGCACTCACTGATGATTAGTAGTAGGGTATGTGGTTATAGGCCATGTATCATACACACTATGAAAAGTACTGATATTATGCTGTGTATATGACCTATAGTACCCTTAATGTAAGTATATCACTAATAAGCTCTATAATAGGCCTATGTCCTCTATAGTATATATATAGTACACTTATACCTGTGGTTATAGGCCATGTATCAGACAGACTATGAAAAGTACTGGTATTATAAGATCTGTCATATCCAGCATGCTCATTATAAGTACCCACAGTAGCCTTATACTCTCTATAGTGCCTAATAGCCGTGGTGATAAAAAATTTTAGTGTCAGTACTGCCTATGCCTGATAAGAACAAGACCTTGTATTAATCATGTGTATATCATCTACTCATCTGTATCATCAAGTATTAATCATCAGTACTAGTCATATATATCATCCAGTGTATACTCCCTTAAGGCCTTGTATGAGTATCAGTCTCTCATGTATAATCCAGTAACCCTTATATCCCTTAATCTCACTAGTGTATATAATCTCTCTAGTACAGTGTATGCTCTCATAAGACCTGTGTAAGTATCAGTAATCCCATCATCTCACTAGTGTCTGTGATACCCTACTCTACAGTGTATGCTCCATTAAGGCCATGTGTTATACCGGTACTCTCTAGTATCCCTTAATACCCTTAGTATCACTGGTGTGTATAAGTCTATCATCCATGTATTAGTCTATCCTGTATAACCTCACTAGTGTATATAATCTCTCTGTTATGTCTATTCTCCCTGTATACTCCCTAAGATCATGTATTATACAAGTACTCTCTATTGTCCAGTGTATCATCTTATAACACTCTATTCTCTAGGTATGGGCCATGAACCTATACTCTATAGCTGTGTACTGTACTATGTAGATATAGTGTAGTGGCATGTATAGTGGTATGTTACTGTATACCTGTGTTAAGCTGTTATTGATAAGGTTATATATTAATCTGTCAGTGATAGGGTGATACTAGTCTACTGTGACCTCTATTACTGTGTATGTCATGAACCTATACTCTATAGCTGTGTACTGTAAGGCTGTACTATACTGACCTATACTCATACTGTATGTGTAGTGTAGTGATCTGCACGGTGGTGTATTACTGTATGCCTGTGTAAAACTCTCATTGATAGGATAACCCGTTAATCTGTCACTGATAGGATGATACTAGTGTATGGTGATCTCTACTACTGTGTATGTCATGAACCTATACTCTTACTGTTAAATTGATGTATCTCACACTATGCTCTGTCTGTATGGTGTATGGTGACTGTTAAATAAGTGTACTCACTGGTGATAGCTGTCTAATATGAGTGTGTAGTATTACTGATAAGCATGAGGTTAGCTGAGTGTGTAAAGTAAGATCTATGCATGATTATAAGATAGTGAATAACAGGGTGTTACATGGAAGTATCAGTGTCTGTGCATTGTATAGATATCATGGTCACTGTGGTATATTAATCACTGACTATATGTTTATCCAGTAGTGGTACCATGCTAGACCTTGTCAGTCTACTATAGATGAGCTCTATGACTACTGGTGTTGTATACCCTGAGGTGGTACATGAGTACTGGTAGTAATACTAGTATCTGTGTATCATTAAAGGACAGTCATCATCAGGTGACACATAAATCATATCTCTGCTGTAGCCTATACGTGCTTATAGGTATGATGGTGATCCTTAAAGGAGTAATCCTCAGGTGATCTATTATGCACATGAGATAGCGTAGATACTCCTACCGTCTCTATGAGGTCATTATACTGCTCTGATTATCTGTGTTGAACATCCATGATTACTTCCCTTAGGGGTTATCCTACTAGTGTTAGTGGTTACATACTAGGGGTTAGTGATTACATGTATCCTCATATGCTGATTAACAGTATTATGGCACTCGTGAGGGTGGTATCAGCAGCTGCAGTATCCTCTGTAAGTAGTCCGCTGTAAGTTATCCAGTGTGTAGAACATCCCTATACACCTCTGGCTTACTAGACATAACTGTTGTATTAACACTCCATGAACACTCATATACACCACTGATTAATGCTGTATTTACCCTCTCTATACACCAATGATTAATAGTGTACTTATTACCCTCCCAGAACATCCCTATACACCTCTGGCTTACTAGAGCTTTACCGTATCTGTATATATCATGCATTATTAATAATTACCCTGTATATACCCTGTAAGTATAAGTACCATGAATATCAATAGAACATCCAGTATATAACCTGTATAATTAATAATCATCATCTGTAGATCTGTTATTATCATATATCCCATTCACTGGTTAAATAGAACTATTCATTGATCATATAAACATCATTATATCCACTCTAGTGTCTATGCTACTACCTACTACTAGTCCTTATTCCTTATAGCCTATAGCCTATTACCTCTTATTAGTGCTTATTATCCTGTCTGTTACTCATACCTGTACTATTATTACTCTATACCTGTTATTGATAACATCACATTAATGATCTATATCCTGTCTATACTCTCATATTGATGACTTTATTACCACTGTCCTTTACATAAGTATATCCCTGCTGTTCTCTCCTCATACTCTTATATATCACTGCTGTCTCTCATATGACTCTCCCTTTAATGTAACTCTCACACTAATACTCCACATGTGGTTATCTCCTATTACCTGACATCATAACTCTCATGTCCATATACTCCTCTTACTCGCTGATCCATTAACTGTCTCTTATTACCCTATATCCCCTGTATCGTTGATATCCTCTTCATGACTCTTACATGATACTGTAGTGTCTCTTCCTGTGTTCTATACATGTCCTCTACGTGATGCTAGATAAGCAGCTGTTTACAGTACACTGTCGATCATTACCTCTAGTTGACCTCTGTATTTAATACTTGTACAGGTGGTGTACATGATGCTCATACTCTATTTATCTGCTCTATACTGAGTCTCATTCAGTGTATCACATATCTAGACTCCCTGAGGATCCGCTGTACACGCTAGCCACACCTGGCCTCTAACACTCTATCTGTATACTCACACTAGTCCCTGAGTGACCCTCTATGACGGAGAGTCTGTACGGGTGATAGGCTGGTCTTAGTGGTAACTCTGAGATTGACCTTAATCCTGTATGGGTAATCTGTTATACTGGTGATCTTATACATAGTCACTGTACTACATTAGTGTTATGCGAATATCCCTGATAGACACCTCTGATATGACATGTTGATTGTACCTGTATGATTAACCTCTGTCAATGAATGTGTCTTCCTCAAATAACACCTCTCACAGGACACACCTGATACTCTACAGTTATTGTGCACTGGTGATGCTCTGTTAAGTCTACTTGTAGATAAGACTCTGTTGATCCTATGTATGATATCAGTGTAGTATGATGGTGTATTCGTGTTATGCAAGGTATGAACAGTTCACTGATTGTGCTGAGTGTAGCATGGTTATGCCTGAGTACCTCATTGTGTACTAGTAGCTCTGTCAGACCTGTTGATGTGGTGCATGCTCTCGTCAATCACTCATGTTGATGCACTAGTGTGTATATGAAGCCTATGATAAGATACTAGTGTTAGTAATAACATTAATATTGAGTCTGTGGTGGATTGTACATATGAACTCATCATCATCATATTCATGACCAACATGCGTAGTGTATGTCTAGTCGTCACTGTGGATCATGTCCCTGACTGTGCCTCGTAGGTAGGAGTGTCCTATCTGCCGGTGACCCTGTAAATAATACACATAACCTCCCCTGAGTGTCCTATCTGCCACAATATACGGTATATGCCTCATTGACAGTACACTAGAATAATACTATTAATACACCACTATACACATATAATCTCACATTAATCCTTAAAGTCAATCAATGCCATTACCTACATCAGTACATATACATGTATCACTATGCCTATAAGTATATCACTACCCTAGTAACACAGTATCCTCATCGTATATCCATCATTTATATGACTCTACTACTATAATACCCATATGACTAGTATTATCTACTGTCCGTTATATCACTGTTTATCATCACTATAGTCCTATAATTCCACTATTCTGGTATTATCATCATTATACACTATTATAGATCTGTTTATCCGATACTCTACAATCACTAGTATTACACATTTATACTACCCTCTGTTCTATACCTCACTACTATGCTGTTATCCGTCACTTTACCACTGTTTAATCATCGTGCTTACTCTTGTCATCTGCTTATACTGTTATTATACCCTCATTATGGTGACTACTCTTTATCTGGTTATATCCACTGTATACTCTCATTAATATGATCATTCTCCACTAGTTACTCCAGTCTCTGGTATTCCCTTACTCTGTATTATAGGCTCGCTAGGCACAGTTACACCCGTGGTCCCTACTCTAGTCATCCCTTCAGTGACTCTGGTTACCTGGGCTCTACTAGATGTATACCATGGATCCTATATGTGATCACTGACATGATGATATCTCCGTGATACCCCCGTGATATCTCCGTGATACCCATCCTCTGTCCTTGATACCTCTGATCCTGGCATGCATGAGTGTCGGCACTATCCCAGTGACCCATACATCATCTCAGTCCACCATGTATCACACTGTCTATCCTGTACATCTATAAGTAACACCCATAAGTACAGCTGTAAAACATACCTATACATCAGTAACATCATAGTATCACATTAACACTCATAGTCATCTAGTATCCTCATATACTCCTATAACCTCACTCATTACATGAATATCCCATCAGCATATACTCACTGTTACAGTAATACTATCTCATCTTCACATCTGTATATCACTGTCATTATCACATTCATATGAATCTCTCATTATCAGTCTTATGTTACTCTGTATACTCCATTACTCGCTATACTCTGTAAATATCTCAGTAATCTGTCTATTCCACTACTCTAGTCTCTAGTACTCTACACTATCCAGCTCTCTGCCTAAAGCTCTCTATTCATTGATCATGTCCCTTTATTGGTTAATCTCAGGCTCTATTTAATGTTCTCTTCATCTCACTCTCGTATACCCTTAGTGGTATAGCCTCAAGCTCTCTTTAATTTACCCGTTATCCTATTCACTGTTACCCTATTATCGTGTACCCTTAGTGGTATAACACTCATGCCTCTGCCTATAGTGGACTCCCTGACTAGTATATGTCCCCTGATATCAGCAATCATGACACTTACTGTGACAGTCAAGCTATTGTCAGTCCTCCGTGACAGTCATAGTCCCACAAACACTAGACCTCTGCAGACATGCTACTCACAGCTGTATTGATAGTATACACTGATGAGCGAGTAATAGCCTCTGTGGTGGAGATGCGGGTTAATAGCCCGGTGTCCTCCCCTCGAGTAATAGCCTCTGTCAACGACATGCTGTGACTGGTTCTCATATACCCATCCTACATCACATATCCCTGTAAACATCACCTTAATATCAGATATACCATCATCATAACATCCACAGGATCATTAAATATCATCATATAGCTCTATAACTCCAGTACACGGATAATTATGTCATTATCACCCATAATAGCTCTATTATTCACATGTACCAGCACTATTACTGAATATCTCCTGTTATCACTACATTAATCCGGTATTCTCACATGATCCTCATATAACACCATTAATCACTGATTCTCTACTCATTGTATGAACACTACTATACTAGACTACTATTAACTGTCCTTACTACTGCTGTTCATTGTTGTTACCTATACTACACTAGCCTATATTATGGTACTACTATTGATCACTACCTTTATACGTGTATCCTCATCTTTACTATGCTCTTCTGTGCCTTATACCTGTAACCTCCTCCTTATTACGGATTACTGTTATCCATACTTGACATCTAACATTCCATTGACTTTACTCATTAATATGACTCATTTTAAGCATCTCTCTTGTATACTGCTACTACTCACTATTATACCCTTATATGACTATCCCTACAAGTACTCTCATTATGTGGTCTATTACAGCTACCCTATACTCTCTTGTACAGATACATTATACACTGTTATTAATAGTCACTTATATCACTACTTTACTCCCACACTACACTATCCTTAATAGTACTCTCCTTACAGCTCTATTATACACTGTTATTATCTGTCTCTTGTATCCTCACACTCTCATCTATTAATACCCTTATATCCTATGCTGTTAATTCCCGTATTATCTGTCTACACTACCTTTAATAGTACTCTCTTTACTACTCTATTATACACTGTCATTATACACGCATCAGTCATTACTTGAATATTCCATGTAACATCACTTATTTACTCAATATCCACTATGTGCTTCTATTACTCACTGTCCTTATAACCTATCATCCATCATACTCTTATATTACACTACCTTTAATAACACCCTTATATCCTACTCTCGCTCCAGTCTATGAGTATCCACGATGCTGGTTTACTGATCTCCGGATTAGCTCACTGGTTGACTGCTCTGCTTATATCATCACTTTACCCCTATATTACACTACCTTTAATAGTACTTATAACATATTCTCGCTCCAGTCTATGAGTACCATGAGATCAGTCCGCTGTTCACTGTATCAGTCCGCTGGTTGAATGCTCTGCTTATATGTCACTGACCAGCTCTGTCCATCAGTTAACTCTATAAGGTGGATATCCTCTGGTCATACTACAGCCTCTGTCGATAAGAGACAGCTGATATCACAGACACTGCCTCGGGCACTCTCATTAGTTACTGTAGTCCTCATGTATACCTATCTACACTCCTGTCACTAGCTCAACAAGTAAAGAATACATGTAATCATGTACGGTATTAGGGTTAGTCCCTATCATGCCTAGGACTGTATGTTAAAGTGCAGCTCCCATATAAATGACTATGTGCAGGTATCATGGATATTGATCCTATGGATTGACCATGTAGTAGTATAGCGCAGTAACTAACGCCTCACTGGCTAACAGGTATGTACTAGACAACCAGTGTAGAGTAGGTGTCATGAACCTTAAAGTCATATCGATGATACTCTATACTGAGGTACCTCTACTGTAGCCTCACCCACGAACTCAGTGATAGTGTGACTCCCTGATTATGAAGATCAGGTGTATGATGTATAGTCACATACCTCTCATACTACCCTAAGTCCTCTATGCCTGATGTATAGTATAACCTCCCTCATACTACCCACACTACTAGTATAATATAATCCCTAAATAGCTCTAATATTGATAACATCATCAAGATAATGAATAAGCCATCTATGGATCATCAATAATACTACTGTCATTAATACCCTACAATAGACTGTATAATCCTGTGTATCATTAATATGTCATTATTTCACTGTTATAGTCCTGTAAATCATATATCCACACATGATACTAATATCACTATATTATTCACTGATTCTGTCATACACACTGTTATACTGACCTTATATGCTCATTATACCTCTATATACTCTTCCTGTTACTGATATTACCCTTATAATCTCACCTTTATACGGTTATTCCCTTCATCACTGTTACTTACCACTATACTCCCTTAATAGTCTTATTATCATGATCATCCCTTTAATCACTCTCTTCTGTGCTCTCTTCTCATCAATGACTTGTTATATCTATTTATCCAGTTATGGTACTCCAGGATCTCGCTATACCCTATACTCTACTCCATATTCTCGCTATCTTCATAGTCATAGTCACACCTTATACTACACTACCATATGTGCCATCTAGAGTAATACCTGGTTGTGCATGATGATGAGCTGTTGTATGGATGATAGACGGGGTTACACCAGTGACTCTTAATGTTGTCTGTATGATTGATCATTATTGTGTATAGTTAAGGGTTATTCTCAGATGATGCCTGTCTTGCTGATACCTGTACATGTATATCATTGTATGGTTATCTCTTATGGGTGTACTGTGTCTATGCATGAGTCTACTTGTAGATAAGTGTGTTGATGCTGTATATCTGTAGGTTATAGCTGTATAGTGGTATATATGCATAAGGGTCATCTTGATGGATGCCATGTAGTCACTTGTATATAGTGATACTGATGTTCCCAGACCCGTGACTTGGCCATCTCGGTCATCTGGAAGCTCCGTGTTAAAGTTAGTATTCCCTGGGCATGCTACTAGTGTTAAGGGTACTCCTACATATGGACATTAAACTCTGTGTGTATCTGTATACCTGGCATTAGCAGTAGTAGGTCTAACCTTACGTATGATAGACTGCTGGTGGTAATACTGACTCTCTAGTCCCCTAGACTGCTGGTGCTATCACTGACTCTCTAGTCTGCGTAGTCCCATATTGACTAACCTCTCCGGTGCACACCTTGACCTCTACCCTCTATCTGATCTAGGTCTTATATGGATATGTCATGCGTGTGAGAGCTCTGTAGTTATCTGGTCACTACCCTACTTATGGACTATTCACTGTTGATGTTTATCCTCTATGGACTATCCTCTGTAGTATGGTACTTGTACTGTGCTTCATGATACCTGTATGATACTCAGAGACCTTGTTTACTCTGTATGAGGGGATATACTGGATGTGCATCTCGACTGTTGATCGGGTAACTGATCGGCGCGGTCACTGTCACTGTTTCTGTGTAAGCTTATATGTGGTTGTCGCTAGTGTACTGACCACAGACATTAGTTGGCCTAAAAGTGATACTTCATCATATTCCTGTTACTGTCTTCCCCTTCTCGATTACCACATATCTAGCGCATAGTTAGGGTGCCAGAATAACATATATATACATACATAATAACAATAATAAATATCACCATAAATACATATATATAAGTATCAACATCAATACAACAAGTAAGTAAAGTCATACAACTCATGAGTAATACATCACACATACATAGTAACATCATAGAATTCACATAAGTCACTCAGTCATGCATATCATAGTTATACTCACCTGAATAATACAGTTATACATCTCACTAATACTGTCATATACTCACTCATATCGTCATAGAATATACATTAGTCACTCATGCATTACATCAATACCTCAGTAAATACAGTAGTTCTATCACCTCACTCTATTCTATCAGTCAATACACGTATATCACACTAATTACTCGTTACATGCTATCCTCAGTCAATACACGTATATCATATCACCTATTGTCCCTTATCTGTCATTACTTGTCTGTCACACCTATCCTCAGTCTATACTCGTATATCATATCATCCACTACCTCATCAGTATATATCTGTTTATCACACTCATACTTCTGTACACTATAACATCTGTCTCTTACTGTACCTCATCAGTATATATCTCATAGTACTCCTATTACTCAATACATGATCCTCTGTCTATATCTCATAGTACTCCTATTACTCAGTTACATGATAACATCACTCTATACCTGTATGTCACATCTATCTATCAGTACTCATTATCCGGTATACTCTAGTCTCAGTATTCTATCTATCTGTACTCATTATCCAGTATTAGTCACCTATTATCTGTATTGTTCATCCAGTATCTATCTCCCTGTAATCTCACTCATTATCCAGTATTCACTACTTATATTACTCTATATCACCTACTCTATCTGTACTCATTATCCAGTATTCTCTAGTCTCAGTACTCTATCTATCAGTACTCATTATCCAGTATTCTCTCCTTACAGCCTCTCATTGTCCAGTATTAGTCATCCATTATCTGTACTCCTCTAGTATTCACGTCATAGTAATATCACTCACTCTGTCATACATTATATCACTCTGTTCTATCCGTGCTTACTATACTATTACTCTCAGTATCACTATTACACTGTCATCATTACTTCTCTACTTGTATTACTGTATCACTATTACACTGTCATTAATCTCTATGTCCTACATATCATTATCATACTATCATTATACACCTTATAGTCACTCGTTATGTCCCTCTGTTACAGCTATTATTACTGCACTATTATCCTCAGTATCACTATTACAGCTATTATTACAGTACTATCCTTATATTGTCATTATGTACATTATAATCACTTACTATATCACTCTGTCACTGCTATCATTACAGTACTATCATTACAGTATTACTATCTCTGTTATACACTACTATCATTCACTCTATTCTATCCATCATTACAGTATTACTATCTCTATGTCCTATTCATCATTACAGTACTTATATTCACAGTATTCTATCTCTATGTCTCTACCTGTATCACTGTATTACTATCACACTATCATTAACAGCTATATTATATCCATCATTACATCACAGATACTAGATTCACTGATTATACGTTATCCCTGATGCTAGATTCACTGATTATACCTTATCCGTCATTACATCACTGATATTAGTATTATTGTTCATTACCTCATTAACAGCATATCACTGATATTACCTCAATAGTCACTAGACCTACAGTTCATCATCTCATTGTGGTTACCTGTACTATTACTCTATCACTGATACTAGAACATCTATCACTAGCATAACCCTCACTAGATTACTGATAGTACCTCATACACTGATATCTCACAGATGTTACACTCACTGATGCTACTCCTATTACCACAGATAAT
>NW_026578406.1:5000-25000 GCF_029603195.1 Condylostylus longicornis
TTTCATCAACTCAATTTTTTTTTCAAAACTTTTCAAGTAAAAATAAAATAAAATAAACACAAATGGTTTTTTATAAGTTTCACACTTTTATAAAACAAAATCAAAATTTTCAGTTTTTTAAATAACCAAAAAATATTTGTTTTTGTTTGATAATATTTTGAAATTTACCATTTACGAGTATGTTAAAAATTTTATAAATAGGTTATAAAGTTTTTAACAGTTTTTTCAACCTTTCCGTCTTTATTTTTTAAATGAGATTTATTTTTTTTAAATGACATTTGTTTTTCTTTTTGCGAGAAATTAAGTCATTGTTTATCTTTTCAAAGTTTTTTCAAGTTTTATACCAGACAGACCTAATATAATAACGTAAATGTTAACATAATACAACAAACAAACAGCGCATTTTTCATAAAAAAAAATTACTCGCTAAAAAGTGTAAAGAAAAAATTTGACATATTTGAAGTGCTTTGCCTTCAATATCGAATGGGTTATATGGACAGGTTTGCATTCATTGAACATTATTTAATCAAGTACAGAGAACTCCCTATTTTTTCAGCTTAAGTTGCAAAATATTATTTCAATGAAATTAGTAAATGCTTATTGAACTATTTTTAAACAAGCAAGCTTTATATCAAAATTGATTTTTTAATTTTTCTAGGTTAGGTTAGAGGAATATAAACGACTTGCAGGAATTGGAAACATAATGGGTATTGAAAACTATATACTAAATCCATCAGAAACAAAAGTACTTTTTCCACTACTAAACGAGAAGTCATTTATTGGCGCCTTGTATTCTCCCGGGGATGGGGTGGTAGATCCTGCACTACTATGCGCGGCGTTGAAAAAATCTGCACTAGCAAATGGGGCACATGTAATTGAAAATTGTTCTGTAGAAGATTTGTTAACTTCCGAAAACACAATCGGGAAAAGAAAAATTATAGGTGTGAAAACACAATATGGAAACATCAAAACGGATGCAGTAATAAATGCGACAGGTGTCTGGGGACGAGACTTAGTTAAAAAATATGGAAGCAACTTACCTCTTATACCCATGAAACATTCTTATATCGTAACTGAATCAATTAATGGAGTTAGAGGTTTACCTAATATACGTGATCATGATTATTCTATTTATTTTCGTATTCAGGGTGACTCCATTTGCATGGGTGGTTATGAGGTTAATCCAACTATATTGAAAAACGTTCCAAAATCTTTTAAATTTGGACTATATGATCTTGATTGGACTACCTTTGAACCGCATATTGAAAAGGCAATTGATTTATGCCCTCAAATTAATCAAAGTGGTGTGAAAAGTACTATTTGTGGTCCAGAATCATTTACACCAGACCATAAACCATTAATGGGCCCAGATACAAATATAAGTGGATTGTATCACAGTTGCGGATACAATTCAGCTGGAATGATGTTTGGAGGTGGTTGCGGAGAACAAATAGCTTGCTGGGTAATAAAGGGACAACCAGATCTACCAATGTTTCAATTTGACCTACGTAGATTTTCAGAAACACAAACTTCAAATCATAAATGGGTCAAAGAAAGAAGTCATGAAAGTTACGTTAAAAATTACAGTATAGTATTTCCGAATGACCAACCTTTGGGAGGAAGAAATATCTGCATTGATCCTCTACATAATGATATGTAAGAAAGTTATTTTGATTTTTATTCAATAGAAAATAATTTCAATTACTAACTTTTAAAGAAATTAAGAGGTGAAAACATTTAGCAAAATTTATATAAAAGTACCTAAAAGCCGCGATTTATCTCTACTATTTTGTTTATCTGCGTATATTTTTTAGAATAAGGGTTTCCTAGTTCAGAAATTATTTTATGATTACCACAATCTATTGTGTATTATATTTATAATTATATTACACAAGCTCAATACGATGAAACAACCATCTTCTGAAAATTGACATACAAGAAAAAGCAAAATAAAAAATATTGTACAACTTTTGTATTATTTGTTATTTTAACAAATCACAAAAAAGTTCCTGTTACCTTTTATTAATTAATTTCCTTTTTCTTCGATTAATTAAAACAATTTTAATATTAATTGTTATATTTTTTTTTTATTTTTATTTATTAATTTCTTTTTTTTTTAATTATTACAAAAACATAAAACTTAATTTAATTATATATCCACTTTTTCAAAAATTATTTAATATTCTTTTTTTTTCTCTCGCTTAATAAAAAACTTTTTTATTCAAACTTAATTCTTTGACAATCAATTTTCGACTCGCTATTTTTAAGAAAGGAAAAATTAAACCAAGTTATAATTTTTCCTTGCTTTTACAAAAAATATTTAAAAACAAAATTTGTTTTTACTTTTTTCTTTTTTTATTTTACATTAGGAAACCAATTTGCTGAAAAGAATTATTTTTTAGATTTTTATTTTTTTAGAAATATTTTCACACGAAATTATTAGATTTTTATTTTTTTTTTTAGAAATATTTTCACACGGAATAGTTTATTAAGCGATAATTTCAATGCATAAATTTTATACAAGAAACAAAAAAAACTATATTAAATGTTTGTAATATTAGATTCTATTTTTATTAGTTATGTAACATAACTCTTAGTACGACGGCTTAAGCCAACATGTGTGATTTAAATAATAAAAAAAACAAAACGAGAAAAACAAAAAGTATATTTTGAGTTATATTGAAATGCGATATATCATTAGAAAAAGCAAAATAAAGAAGATAAAAGGTATCGCTTAATTAGTATTGAAATTTTGTCTATACTGGAAGAGGATATATAACTCCCCCCTCCTTAAGCTTGATGTCCTCCTGGACATCACTTTTTCTTGATGTGGTTGGTAATTGGTTAATATTTAATCCCACAGCATTTTCTTGAACTTTTAATTTAATGCATTTTGATTTCCTTTGTTTTACAAAATATAAAATTGGTATAGTTAATGCTATAGTCAGCAAAATTACAATTAGTATATATAAAATTTTGTTATTATTTTCAAATGACATTTTTATTTCTTCAATTTTTTTTATGTTTTCAATTTGTTTTAAGTGGACATCATTTAAGTTTGCTTTTAATTCTATATGATCTATATTTAAATAGTTTGGTAACATGATATGTTCAAATATATAATTTTCTTTATTTGTAAATACAATATTATTTAATTCAATAGAACAGTTACTAAATGTAATTAGATAATTTTTGTTTAAAATATAAGTAATATTATTAACAGAGGTTTTTAATATTAGGTTTTCTGCGTTTTTTACTAATATATTGTTTGAGGATATTTCGATAATTTTTAAATTTTTTTCAATTTCTTTAGTACATTTGTTAACATTATTTTTAACTAAATTTTGAATACATTTGTCAGCAATTTTTAAATTTTTTACGTACAAATTATTTTCATCGATAAAAGTTTTATTTTTGTGTGTAATGAAATTCGAATTCATTAGAGAAATTTCTTCAAATTTATCGTTAGGTATTTGTAAAATTTTAATTTTTTGTGCTAATTGGTCAGATAAATTTGGGATTGAGATAACGAAAATTAGTTTCTCATCCCTTTGAAATATTGAACTTTTAATCTCTTGATATTTAAATGAGTCTATTTCATAACGTTCTATTTCATCTGATGTTAGTATCGAATTAGTCATAATTCCGTGTTTCGCGAATGCTAGGTTACCTTGTATTTTATTAATTTCTTGATTTAGAATACTAATACTATTTAAGATTTGTAAGAATCGAATTTGTTTAATATATTGGCGGTTTTTATCTGTCACAGTATTAAGGAGCTTTTCAGTAAAAATTTTATCATCTGACACTTGTTTTTGAAGGGTATTCAAGTTATTTTCTAAGTCGTTGTTAATTTTGATTTGTTGGTTTATTGCTGCTATTGAATTATGGTTATTCAGATCTATCTGGTGAAGATGTAATTCGATTTCAGCTCGATCATCGCTATCCATAGTGCCGAATAACCATCTTAATGTAGAACCTCCAAAATTAATCAAACCCCGTTTTTTTCTATGTATTATAAGTGTTTTTATGTTATGAGATGTTTTGTTTACTTGGGTTTGTAATTGTTTAATAATATATTGGTCTTCAGGACCTTCGAAAAATGTGTTGATAGATTGTTCGATTTTTATTAGCGTCTCTTGCAAGTTATTTGTGTCTATTACGTGAAGTATTTTGGTGTAACTTTGTATTAAAGGAGTTTCGTGTAACTGGAGGATTTGAAACCCCCCATGAGTGTCAAGTTTTTCTAACCGCAAAATTGCTTGTGTAGAGTTTATAAAAAGGAGCAAAAATGTTAAAATAAAAATTTTATGCTTGTGGGTTTGTATTTGAGGTTCGACCTTGTGGTGTTGTATTTTGACCTGAAATGAATTTAAATTTCCTTTTAATTCTAGAAGGATGAATATTACGATTATTATTATCTATTAATTTATTGTGTTCCCGTCGGCTTTCGATCTGAATATACCTTGGGGCGGTTTTGTATCTTTCTGTTTCAGGGTTCTTAACTAAAATTTTACCAGAGTCTTCTGGCTTGAATTCACTTCTATTAATGTTCAGTCTATTTATATTAATTATTTTTTTTCTATGAATTAAATTTCTAATTTGCTCTAGGTTTGAAACTTTACCGTTTAGAATATCAAGTGGTCTAACTTCAATTGTCGAGTGGATTGAGTTATTATATTTTTCCACCGCAAGAAAAACCCTCTGAATAGTATTTAGTTTGCATTTTGTTGTTTCAAATATTCTAAGATGTTCGTTAAGAGTTCCATGAACTCTCTCTATGTCAGAGTTGCCCGTGTGGGATCTAGGTGATGTGAAATGAACTTCGATATTTTCTTCCCTACAAAAATCTCTCATATTAAGGCTATTAAATTCGTTATCTAGTACAAGTTTATTGGGTTTTCCTAATATAGCAAATCTAGTTCTAAAAAGATCTATAATAGTTAAAGCATTTCTGTCAGGTAAATGTTGAACCATTAAGTGCTTCGAAAATTTGTCGAAAGTTGTCAAAAAGGTCAGTTTGTAGCAATAAAACACATCGCCGCAAACAATGTCATTAGGTTCGTCAGGAGTTTCACTTATTTGTAGTTTAGTTTTTTGTGGGTGGCGATCATATTTTGCTTTATTGCACATATTGCAATTGTTTATAAATTTATGGATTATTTCCCTAATTTTTGGAAAGAACCACCCTTTTCTAATTTGATTGAAATTTTCAATTATACCCCGGTGGTTCGAGTCGTTGTGAATTTTTTCTATTATTTCTATTGCTTTATTTTCGTTGAGAATATTTTCTGCTTGAGTTGAACATTTATAGAATTTTATATTATTATTATTTCCAAATAGCTCGATTAATTTTTGTTGTAGTATATTATATTTTTCGTCACCCAATTTTGAAAAAATACCAATTTTTCCCTTTTTTATAACACGACGTAATAGGTCGTTCAAGTAATTATTGTCGTTTAATTCATTTTCTGATATATATATTAATTTATATTTGCCATATAATCTCTCTGTTTCACGTTCCCTTTGAGGAACGATGTGAATCTGTGTAAGGTATTTATTAACTATATGGTCTACGATCGGGATGTGGTCGTGCAAATCTTCGACCCCACTATGAATTGTAGCCATGTCAGTGTCGTTTTCCCTATTTACATTTTCAGATATGTCATTTAGATTTATTTCTTGTTTATTTGTATTTATTCTGCTGAGAAAATCAGCAACCCTATTCTCTTTGCCTCTTAAATATTCTATGTCGAACTCATATTCATTTAACCTGATTTTCCAACGTTGTAATTTGGAATTGGGTTCCTTGAGTGAATGTAACCACGCAAGTGGTTGATGGTCCGTTCTAATAATAAATTTAGTGCCATATAAGTATGGGCGAAAGTATTTGGTTGCCCAAACGATTGCGAGAAGTTCTTTTTCTATCGCAGAATAACGAGTTTCATGCTCGTTAAGAGTTCGACTTGCAAAGCAAATTGGGTGTCCATCTTGTGACAAGACGGCACCAATTGCAAAGTTTGAAGCATCTGTTGTTAGTATAAATTGTTTTTTAAAATCTGGATACCTTAAAGTCGGATAATTCGTTATAAGTTCTTTTAATTTCTCAAAAGACAAAACGTAATTTTGGTTATGAATGTCAATTTTTTTATCTTTTTTCAAATAATTAGTCATGGGCCTAGCTACCGCAGCGTAATCTTTTATGAATTTGCGGTAGTACCCCGTAATGCCAAGGAAACTTTTTATCTGTTTTCTAGTCGTAGGTAGTTTGAGTTCTTTGATAACCCTCACCTTATTGTCATTAGGCTTTATACCATTAGGCGTGGGGGTATGACCTAAATACTCAGTATTTTTTGAAAAGAAATTGCATTTATCAATCTGTATTTTTAAATTGTACTGTCTTAGTCGTTTAAATATAATGTTTATTGCTTCCAAATGTTCCTGTAGAGAAGTCGAAAAAATCAATATGTCATCCAGGTAAACGACGCAAATTTTATTTATTAAATCTCTTAAAACATGGTTCATGACGCGTTGGAAGGTAGCGGGGGCATTTTTCAGCCCAAAGGGCATACGAAGAAATTCGTAGTGACCCCGGGGGGTCGAAAATGCCGTTTTACACCCATCCTTTTCATCTACCAAAATTTGGTGGAACCCTTTCGCCAAGTCCAAAGTGGTAAAGTATTGAGCTCTACCCAACTTGTCAAAAAGGGAGTCCATATTCGGAATAGGAAATTTGTCGTCCATTGTAATTTCGTTCAATTTCCTATAATCGACTACGATTCTCCACTTAGGTTTACCTGAGTTATCCATTTTCTTTGGAACCACCCAGATCGGAGAGTTATATGCGGAATTACTAGGTTGGACTATACCTTGAGTGATCATTTCTTTTACTTGTCTCTCTACTTCAATTTCATGTATTTTAGGAAAACGATATGTTTTCGAATATATTGGTCGTGAATGTTTTGTTATAATTTGGTGTTTTACTTCGTTTATATGTGTAAGAGTATCTCCCTCTTTATAAAATAAATCATTGTTTTTTGATAATATCCCTTTTAAAATTTTACATTCTTCAGTGTTCATATGTTCAGTTCTTAAATTTTCAAATAAATCACAATGGTTCATATTTAAAATTTCTAATTGGAAAACTTCACTATATGGGCAAGCATATTTAAATTTGGTTTTAATACCATTAACTTCGATCGCATTTTCTAATAAATCGATCCTGGCACCAATTGGTGTAAGCACATTTTGGCCTAAAATGGCGTCGAAATTTTTATTCTTTAAATCAAAAACTTTCCAACTCATCGTTGTATCTTCGTTAAATTCGGAAGGAGTTTTCGTGATAATTTCATGCCGTATAATTCTATGTCCCATTAAGGTAGCTAAATAAATGGGCGTTTTTAATTGCGATTGCCTTTCTACTGGAAAAATATTTGGATTTATTATTGACGTAGCAGCACCAGTATCTATAAGACAATTAATTTTCATATTTTCTATGGTAAGTTCTGCTATGGGTAATTGGTGGTGAGGCGTGAAGTTCGAAAATTTTCTATGTTACGCGAGTTTTCCGTATTATTATTACGTCGGCTTGAGTTATTATTGTGGTTGGTTGTATTATAATCGACCTCCATTGGTTCATAATTTCGATTACTATTTCGCGCTCTATTATTATCAAAATTAGTATTTCTATTTGTATTTGTGTCATTTGGAAAAAAATTTTGAGAATTTCGGCTATTATTCGAAAAAAAATTTCTATTAATTTGGTTATTATTTGAAAAAAAATTTCTATTATTTTGGCTACGATTACCACGGTCGTTATTATTATTATTAGAGAATTGGCTGCGATAACGATGGCAATCATAATTGTTATATCTATCGCGGTTATTATTTTGAAAGCTGTTACTATTATTATGAAAATTATTATTATTGTTATAATTGTTACCGCGACTGTAATTACTATTTTGAAAATTGCTATTGGAACGAGTTGACCTAGCATTTACACTGGAATTATTACGACTAACCGTAATTCCGGTTTGTAATAATTCGTTATAAGCTTCTTCCAAGCTTTTAACATTTTTTGTTCTTAAATAAATAGAGTCATTCCTATTTATTTTTGAAAGGAATTTCTCCAATATACTACTTTCATTACACGTCGGTTTGTAATCAATAGGTTTTAGAGTATCTAATTGGTACTTATAATTTAGTTTGTCTAATATATTACTAAGATCGTGATAAATTTGGCTTACCGTTCGGAATTGGACTTTTTCTGCTTCTTCTTTCAATTTTAGGTATGTTTCTTGTACCCCAAATGATTTGATGAGCTGTGCTTTTATTTGTTCCCATGTTGCCTCGTTGAGTCTCCTAATGGATATCGCCGCTTGACCTTGGATTTTTCCGAGCAATATCCTCAGTACATATTTTTTGTGTTCTGCGTCGGTTAACATCGCTGTTAAAGACTCCACTTCGTTGATGAAACTGGATACCTCGTAGTGTCCAGTACCAGTGAATTCTGGGACACTTCTGGCTTCCCTTACCACATCACTTAAGGTAAAGCCTGAGAGTACCATTTTATGATTATTATTTTGTATTTTTATATTTTGAAGAGTTAATACAATTCCGTCTAAATCAGAATCGCTCATTAAGTATAAGTAACAGGTTATTTATTTCTTTTTACCGATAAATACTTGAAAGTAACACTGTTCACTTTTTATAATAATGATAATAACTCGAATACAGTTTTTTGTAATTCACTACTTATTTATTTTATTTATTTTTTTTTTCCAAAGTTAATAAAATATTGTTTTCGCGAACTGTTTTTTATTTTTTATTTTTAACTGTATTTCGATTTGTTATTTTTGTTTTATTATATGGAGCAGTGTCGGTATCCTACCGACTGCGCCACTTTTGTATTATTTGTTATTTTAACAAATCACAAAAAAGTTCCTGTTACCTTTTATTAATTAATTTCCTTTTTCTTCGATTAATTAAAACAATTTTAATATTAATTGTTATATTTTTTTTTTATTTTTATTTATTAATTTCTTTTTTTTTTAATTATTACAAAAACATAAAACTTAATTTAATTATATATCCACTTTTTCAAAAATTATTTAATATTCTTTTTTTTTCTCTCGCTTAATAAAAAACTTTTTTATTCAAACTTAATTCTTTGACAATCAATTTTCGACTCGCTATTTTTAAGAAAGGAAAAATTAAACCAAGTTATAATTTTTCCTTGCTTTTACAAAAAATATTTAAAAACAAAATTTGTTTTT
This sequence comes from Condylostylus longicornis, assembly GCF_029603195.1. NCBI lineage: Eukaryota > Metazoa > Arthropoda > Insecta > Diptera > Dolichopodidae > Condylostylus > Condylostylus longicornis. The sequence continues at coordinate 14,276 of NW_026578406.1, forward strand.
ACTTTTTTCTTTTTTTATTTTACATTAGGAAACCAATTTGCTGAAAAGAATTATTTTTTAGATTTTTATTTTTTTAGAAATATTTTCACACGAAATTATTAGATTTTTATTTTTTTTTTTAGAAATATTTTCACACGGAATAGTTTATTAAGCGATAATTTCAATGCATAAATTTTATACAAGAAACAAAAAAAACTATATTAAATGTTTGTAATATTAGATTCTATTTTTATTAGTTATGTAACATAACTCTTAGTACGACGGCTTAAGCCAACATGTGTGATTTAAATAATAAAAAAAACAAAACGAGAAAAACAAAAAGTATATTTTGAGTTATATTGAAATGCGATATATCATTAGAAAAAGCAAAATAAAGAAGATAAAAGGTATCGCTTAATTAGTATTGAAATTTTGTCTATACTGGAAGAGGATATATAACTTACATATTCTCAATTTTCATATCCCATATTTCAATTTATTAGATCTACAGAATGTCATACTCGCACATAAAGTTTATATAGACTTGAAGACTGACGAGGTTGAGTAAGCAGTCGAAACTTCTACTTACGTATTCGTTGTTAGTATTGCTATTACTTTGCTTTAACAAATTCATAGAAGTATGGTTCACAAAAACAACACCTGGTTGTCCACCCAATTATTTGTAATAAACAAATTAAACATAATAAAATATTGTTAAGAAGCATAACCAATTTTTAAGCTCCTAACGAGAAAGGTTAGGTAAGTAAGTGAATTAAAAAATATTTGGCTTAAGGAAATAGAAAAATATTGGACTTTAACTTTTTCTAGCAAAACATTTCATAATAAGTTGGCCAACAGAAAAAGACCCATCGGCAACCCAACACAACCCCCAATTCGACACACAAGACCCCCTATCTGAACCAGCCAACCTCCCTGGCGAAGCCGCGCAAGAAACATCTCGGAAAGGTCCCCCAGGTTATCGTAAAAATAAGCTGATTGAAGCTAAGTCTGACTGATTTTTTATTTGTGTGTTAAAGTCAATCAAATTTTAAAACTGGTGATCATATCTTTCAGATCAACTAATAGTCCTCTCAATGAAACCCATTCAGAGAGTATGTTTGGATGAACAATAACGTATGAAAATTTGATACTAAGGGTTCACCACATTGGGTGTCTTTCGCTTCTTATAACGATTCCTACAAGGAAAATTTTATTTTACTTAAATGAAAACTGCAAATATTAAAAGAATTTTACAAAAACAATGGAAATTCTTTCCTTTCTGTAAAATTCGTTGTTGTTTTTCTTTTTTCTGTTTTTTCTTTTTACTCCTATATCAAATATACAAGGAATAATTGCCATTTTTTGAAAATTATTACCCTATTCGCTTTTTCTGCTTTCATGCTTAACTCAATATCAACATTTAGATGTGCAGTTGGAACATTATATACAGATAGAGATTGGTTTCGTGATGGCAATTTACAACATCAAGTTCTCCATTCACAATATTTTCCAACAAAAAACTCATTGGTGCCATGAGCTTTCCAAAAATTAGCAACGTGTTTGTTTTGTTCATATAAATTTATTCTACAATATTTTGTTATACAAACGTTCACTCGTATATAAAAATTAACGTTTGCTTGCCCTGTATGCGATTTGTACACTATTCATGCGATCTTCGAGCACGTTACCTTTGCTTTCGTAGCAAAAATATTTTTTTTTTTTGACAGAAATTCAGTTTCTCAAAACGGGATTATTTCAGAAACCGAAACAGAAATAAAAATTTGAATGTAATCTTACACGATTGAGGCCAAAATATTTTGGTCTCAAAAATGTTTAAAAAAATTTGGGATTTCGTTAGGTTTAATTAGTGATTTTTGCCAGTCCAATTGTTAAAGCTTTCGAGGGTTAATTCGTTGGAGTTTTTAGGAAATAAATAGTAGTGGCGGAACTTGAACGTCTAGTTGTAGTTTTGGAGGGTTTAAAAAAATCTGTCAGCCGAATCTTTTTCAAAAATCATCTTAAGCAAAACAGCAATGATAGATAGATTAAAAGTCGTTGCAGACCGCCGTGCTTAATTGGAAGCTGCTTAAATATGCACTGCCAGTCTCACTCACTTAAAACAGGACAGCATCAAGAAGCAAGATTGGAAGACACTCCTCACTAAAAAAGAACACTAAACGTTGATTTAAAATCTTGTAAATAAATTTTGTTGTTTTCTATTATGATTCAAATTATGATTACTGTCTTCATCCAAGTGTGGTTATTAAAAAAACAAATAAATCATGCACGTATTGCAGAGCCTTTAAATTGAAAATTGAAAATGGGAGAGGTTTGGCTGAATGTTTAAGAGGTTTAGAGAAGTCGCCAGTGGCAAAAAAACAACATTGAACGGATAATGAAAGAAACTCTGAAGGTGAGAGCAAAAGTAAAACCTCTGAGCGTCTCTCAAAATAAACTCTGAGTTACGTCAGAAAAGTAGACCGTATAAGAGATACGAAGAATTAGTGCAAAAAACTTGCGAATGGAATCTGCGAACTTAAAGCACAAAATTTAATAATATTTCGTCACCAAAATGTAGTTTCAAATGGATGAATTAGAAATTTTTTCTTACAACTGACAATATCGATGTGCGAGTATGTCTGTCGCCATTAACACAAAATTATTTAAATTTTAATGTCGCCATTTAAAACAAAATAATGCTATTGTATTATAAGACATCAAAACATAGTGAAAAATCTAAACTAGAGGCAGCGGAAGTTCAACTTAACTTGGTTCGTTTTTTTCCTAGATCTTTTGTTTAGATCATTTTCAGTAAATTGCGAAGCAACTTATGAGCATGCAACTCTGTATTTCACCCTATTTGATATGAAAGTTAGTGTTCTTTTTGAAGTTTACCCAAAATTCGTTTAGCGTGGGTCTTTTTCATTCCCCCTGTTGTAATTTTTTAGGCTCTAATATGCCTCAGTAATCAGGAAGCTATGACCAACCACAGTTTCCACATTTGGTTAAAAATTATTATTTCCTATTAAATTCTCCCCTCAAACAATTACCAGCGCATTTAACACATTTCACCTCTCTTGTGGGTGGACTTATTACTTCTAAAAGTTTTACTATTACGTTAATATGCTGAAGATATTCTATTTTATATATATATTTTATTTATATCTTCGGTGCTATAAAGGGTGTCCCAAAATTCATGTGTAATAACATATCGGGTAAACTTTCAAAACTTTACTGGCACATACACACTCTTCTGTTTAAATTTTCCATAATTGTCTGGCATAAATGGTCGAGAGCTTGGTGATATAAACCTTAGGCTTCAAAAAACCTTAGACTTCAAAAAACCGTAAAGAAAAATATCCAGCGGCGTTAAATCGCATGACCTGGCCGGCTCATTCTGATCTCTAAAACGACAAACGTTTCAAGCAGGGTATGTGACACCGTGTTATTGAAACCATATGCCGTCCACATCAATACATGCCGTGCAAAAAGCTGAATTATCCTGTCGCGATAGGGAGCATCGTTGACCGATAGTGTCAGAGTAGCTGCATTTACGAAACAGTATAGTCCGATGATGCCTCCAATAATCACTCTTTTTTACTTCTCAATAATCCCTACTTGTGGATTTGTTGAACCCCAGATGCAACAATTTTATCGAGTAACAAATACAGGATGAAATGAGTCTAATCGCTGCAGATTTTATTCGAAAAATTTTCATTATTTACAAAATATTGCTCAACTATAAAAATGCGTTATTCTTGTGTGTAGCGCTCCATTTTTAATAACCCTGAACTGTCAGCTGTCCCGCTGTATTTTTTCTTATTGGCAACACTTTACCGTACAAATGGCGCAAAATTCAAATCTTGTGTGAAATTTGGGACAGCCTTTAGAAAGACAACATGAAAAGAGGCCACTTTTTTACGTTATTTTCTTCGGTTTTATTGATCACATTTTATTGATCACATGCTTGGACTTAGTAGTTCACACTTAAAATCCTCAGATTCACAGATAGATGAAGGTTTCTAATAATTTCTTTAATTGGCTTCGTCAATTTACTTTCATAAGTATGTCATGCTAATTTAACTTTACTATCAGCTTTAGTTAGTCACATATACTCATTTTCAAGTTTTCTTTTAAGTAGATCAATATTTTCACATCAGTATTTGCTTCTTTGAGGATCATTTTTAATTGCGTGTAATTGATTATATTACCCACTATTAATTGAAGATTTAAATGTTTTTTAAGTTCAATGTCTTTCTTTGGTAGAGATCTCTCTACTTCAGTGTTGTTTAATTCTAAAGGCGGTTCCATTTCTAGTGAGTCTTTTCTTGTCTTTTCTTTGAGTTTCTTTTGGTTTTAAGAGTTCAATCGGTTTCTCCAGTCAATTCCTCCTCATCTGTTTTGTACACCACAAATTCATTTGTCATTTTCGGTGGCATTTAAAGCTACCTTTGCTTTATAATCTTAAATTTCTACCGTAAGTTTACAGATTTCATTTATCAACTCTTTACACAAGTTGCAAATCACTGATAAGCGAATCCATTACTGGTTTGCTTTCTGGATGTAAAGGGCTTTTAATATTACATTGAGAGATTATACTTCTGGTGTCTTCTTCAAACTTTCTTTATGTATTACTTTCTATGGTTTTCTTTTCAATTTCTCCCATAGGGTAAGATCTTGGTGGCTTGCCAAATGGCCTCATTATTTTCGTTAGGAATTATTTTTTTGCCACTTACACCGTATTTGTATTCGTATTATTGGATATTTCACATGGTTTTATTGTACATGCTTGTAAACCCACGCCAGAATTCACTACTGTCGTTCCTCTGGCATCAGACACATACCAGAAAGCGATCCATTCTTTATCAAACGTGCCTTGCTTTTCTGCGGATTTTAGTGGGAAAAACCACTTTACCCACTGGGAAGTAAATGAGGCCTGCAAATTATTATTGAAACAATGAATTTATATAAATATAAAGGTATATTGAAAATAATATCGGATTAAGCACAAATCCTCGCTCAACACCGGAATTAAAGATAAATGGCGAGCTTGTAATATCACAATTTAAGTAAAATGCAAACCATTTCATAATAGAACTCCATAACCCATTCCGTAATGTTTAAGTAGGATTTATGGTAGGTTTTTAGTAAAAAGGACTCCTGTAGCACACGATTTAGTAATAAAAGAAACAAACTTACAAGAAGAATTTAAAAGAGCATTTTCCGTACTCCTTACCGTTCTGGATCCAAATCGGATATGTTACTAGCCGGAATAGGCTTTAACGATTTTATCACTTAAGAAATTTCAGCTGATAAGATTTCCTAAAAATTGCATATATTAAGATTAAAAAGTTCATATAACAATAAACAATCATATAAAACACGTAAGTATCAATCAATGTAACCATCAGACAAAGGAACAAAATGATAATTAGACAAATTTGCTACCCAAAAATTTTTATAATATAATTAATAAAACTAAAAAAATCATTACACTTAGAAACATTTCTATTGAGAATTTGATTTTTTTTGGAGTTGCCTAAATTGTTACCATTTTCCACTTAAAGAACATTTGCCTGCACATGTGTATTTTACAATGTGTATGTTACAATTTTTTGCTCTATAATTTTTTTAAAATTCTTAGCAAAAAGCATAAAAAAAATTAAGTAAAAACATTTCATTTGGTATAAATCGTTGGCATAAATCGAGCAATTACTCGAACCTGTGAAACCATGCTATTGAAACTCCACGGTTTCAAATATGTCTGGACAGACAACTGCCAAGTTTCATGAACATAACTTTATTACTTTTTCGAATTTGTGTGGCAGACTAAAAATTATCAAGCCATTCCACCAAAACTTCAGGAATACATGTGACCTGAAATTGGACACACAACTGCCTAGTTTCATGAATCTGAATTCATTATTTTTCCAAATATTTCATCTTAGCTTTTGAACTTGCGTTTTAGCTACCCGAACCTGTGAAGCAATTCAACCAAATCTTGAAGAATATATCTGACCTATAATTGGACACACGACTGCCAAGTTTCATGAATCTGACTTTATTATTTTTCAAAATATTTAAAATTAGCTTCCGGACTTGTACGGCAGCTACCCGAATTTGTCAGGCCATTCCATCAAAACTTCAGGGATATATGTGAAATGAAATCGGACACACGACTGCCAAATTTCATGAATCTGACTTTATTATTTTTCTAAATATTTAACATTAGCTTTTCGATTTGTATTGCAGCTACCCAAACCTGGCACACAATTCAACCATAACTTGTAGTTTTTTCAGCCACCCGAATCGTTGCTGCTATCCCATTATAATTTTTATAGGATATGTAGAATATAATTGGACACAAGTGTACAAAATTTCATGTTTATACCTTTATTAGTTTTTGAAATATTTAAAAGAAATTCTTTGAGTTCTGTGGCAGCTATCCAAACCTGTTGTTCAAATTGGTTCAACTACAATAGAATTAATCCTTGACACAAAAGAAACAACTTGTGAAAGTTTGATTTTAATTGCATTATTCGTTTTTGAGTTATCGTGCGATCGGTCGGACGGACGGGCGGACATGTCTAAATCAACTCAGAATTTTGCGCTGAAAACTCCTTTTTGTGGTTACAAACTTCATACCAAACTGAATACACCTTTCACGAAGGTGCTGGGCATAAAAAGAAAAAACACAATTGACTGTTGTACGAAACTTGAAATAAACTATATTACTACACCAACACTTGCATTTTTGTAAAAATTTAGGATTTTACTAAAACAAATACAAATGATAAACAAACTAAACTAGTTATTTTAATTTATATATAAAATTTTTGAATAAATAGAAGAAAAATAAGAAAATGTTCAATTCCACACGTGCCATAGGAAATTCGAAACGTGCCAAGTCTGGTACGCGTGCCAATAATTAGCCATGTAGGTTCTATACTATTTTTACAGTTTGAGTACCGACATATTTTAATCTACATCTTTCTGCAATTCTCTTTATTTAAATCTGTTAAGTTTACTCATTAGTACATCATTTCGTTTTCCATTTTCTTCTAACAGCACTATGTTATCCACTAAACCTACAACCTATGTTACTCTCTAAGCCTAAAAGATGTTGTATTACGTGAGGTATGTATTTTTAATGTCTCTACTACAACTTTATCTGAGAGAAATTTATTTTTTTTTATAAACAGTTTAGCTTTTCATGAAGCTCAAACATACAAAATTTTGTTTGAACAAGATAAAGAGAGTAATTTCTTTTTCAGCAGTTATGTTCGTAATAGAACAAACTTTGCTACTAGACCTAGTTGATATTGAAGCATCAACTCGAAACAATTCATCAGCACATTTGTTCATATCAGCAATTGGTAATACACTTGTAATATTTCGAGTTGAAGTGACAATGGCGTTAGATTTATACTTGGTATGAATTTGTAACAACAATTTGATTTTCATCTAAGAAAGCAGATTATCTGCGTTTTTGTGTGTATTTGCTGATACTCAATGCCCACCTTCTCCAATTTGGCGCATCTTTCTTGCAAAAATTCTTTGCATACTCCACATTACATTTTAATATCCAATCTCTCAAGTGTCAATAAATATTTACGGAACTCCATGTTTATCAAGATCACAACTATTTAGGAATAGTATAGTTTACGCAGCAATATGTAAAACAAAAACTAAGCATGAAGAAAAAAAAATAAACATGTTCATCAAAACCCTGCAGACACGAAACTTATATCAATATTTGAAATTAGTACATACATAATATGTGTGTTGATTTTCGATTCAACAGCATATCGATTCAGCAGTAACTATGTTATTTAATTCTCCTTATTTCAAAATAACTTAAAGACAATAAATAATAAATTCACATTTACAATGTTCTTAAGTTTTTCACTTATTTTACAAGCATTTTAATTCATTTTAAAATTTCGATGCTAATTATGCATTATTATGAAGAAGAGGAATTGTGTAATTGCTCAAAAAGGCAAAAGGCTAGCGTACCTTATTAATATTAACAATTAAACATTTATTAACTTTTTAATTTTAAATCTGCAGAACACAAGTATAATTTAAAATTCACGACAATTTTTATTATTGTGTGGTTCACAATAAATTTACTATCTTTTGTTTCTTAAAATAAAACAATGTAAGAATCGTATGTCCTTGTAGTCATATATCCCTACCTTTCGAGAAATATTTGTAAACTTTATACATATATAAAAGGCGAAATAGATGTTATTTTAGGTTTTTAAATAATGGAAAAGTAGAAGTCATTCGGTTTACTTTACAAATAATCCTAAAAGCTTGTTTCTGCTTCACAAAAAGTCTATTTTGTTAAAATAAATACCACCCCAAAAAGGCAAAGCATATCAGATTTTTGATTGGAATAAACCATAGTATACCAGCATTACCAGCTTTCGGGGACATGATATTTGAACCTAACTTCTCCTATTTGAAAATATTCACCAGTAAAATTCAAACTTCAGTTTACATTGATTTCATTTCCACTGTGAGCGTACATCTAGTAAACTATGATATCAAACAAACTAAGATTCAAGAAACTAGGCGAGTGATAAATAAAAGACATGTTTCCACATAATGTTTCTTTAAAATAAAACGACATAAATTCAGTTTTATCACTTATTCCGTGTTTACGGGCTTTAAACCACCTCCTGATAATTTCCAAAATGTGATTCACATCAACACAGATACCATAGTAATTGATATTTGAATGTGTTAGAACTGTATCACCTGCAAAATATGTAATTTGTCCTTTAAATAACTGAGAAGAGTTGACATACACGTGAAACATAGTTTGGCCCAATACAGATCCTTGAGAAACCTCATTAATAACTTCACAGGAACTTGACAATTCTTTTATTCTTATAATTTGTTTTCTATTTATAAGGATCTAAATCAGTCAAAAAAACCCCTTTAAAACCAATGTCATGCAATTTCGACAACAAAACGGAATGGCTTAACATGTCGAATGCCTTAATAATATTAATATATGTATAAAGCGGAATGTTTAGATTCGTCAATACTTTTATAAATCTCCTCACAAAATTTACTCAAAAAGTAAAAAATCCACTGTTCATTAACCACTACGAAAAGCTAATTTCACTAATGAAATTATTCGCGACTTGAGTGCCTTTTCAAAAATTGAAAACGGCAAACAAAGAAATCAGTCTGTAAGTATTTAAAACAGCAACATCATCATTTTTGTGTATAGGTACAATAGTTGCGGTCTTTAAGTTTTCTGGAAAAATTTCCTGTAATATACTTGAATTGAAAATATAACAGAGAACGTCTGAGAGTAGAATTGCTTTTTTTTGACAATAACGCTAAAGATGCTATCAATAAACTTGCAACCTTCTCAGAATCAGTAACATCTACGTTGTTATCACAAATGCTAATATGATTATAGCCAACATTTTTATTTAAAATTTCATTCACAGTTTGCCATTCATTTTTTGTGTTACTACTTTTCATTAATTCTGTAGAAAAAAACCTCTGTTTAAAAGGTTTAGCATCAGTTTTATTCTTGTTATACAATGTTTTTTAATACTTTTTCAATTTCCTATTTTTATTTCTTTGAAAGCTTATTTCATTTTGTCTCTTAATTTTTTTTAATAAACAAGCTTGCCATTGCAGACATAAAATTTTAGTTGTACCATGGTGATCAGTAATATTTAAATCAAAGGAACCCACATCGACTGTAGTTTTATCGTTTCTATCTACCCTAATGAACATGTCGTCTATACAAGATGTTAAAGTATCTTTTATTCGCGTAGGAGAAGATAATGTCAATGATGAAAACTACAAAGAATTGTCTCCTTAAGACAGAAAGATCAACAAAAGGGAAAGATATATTTAACTATCGCAAGAACCACATTAAAGAACAACATTAAAATCATCTATTAGGATTAAATTTCTGTTATTTTTTATGCTAATAAAATAAGTAAATTCATCTAAGCGTCAAGAGTACAACTATGTAGTACAAATACACTAATAATGGTATAATTCAAGTTTAGAGTTTAAAAAAATTAAACCAGCACTACCTAGATTCACATTTTCTATAAAACAATTCAATCCATTTCTATAAAATACTACAATACTACTCGAAGGGTATGCATGCGATGAAAGTGTAATTAGGAATGTCACAGTTATACGTTTAGATATTTTCTCAATATTTAAAGTTTTTTCAAGTTTTATAAAGTAAATCAAGTTTTATAAATTAGTGTTTTAATGTCTTTATATCTAACAAGTTCCAATGCTCAGAGAGAAACTTGAAAGCACGACCTTATTTTATATGGGTTTTTTTAAATCTATTTTTTGAAAAGAAATATTAAAATAAATTCATACTTATTATAAAACAGGTAAAATTTAGAGAATATATTTGAAAAATCAAAAAAATATATTAATATTTTCATTCATAATTATTTTAAAATTCTTAAAACAGCGAAAAAACAACAAGCACAACCTTCGCCTTCAACGTTTTATATGTTGCTGAAAGCATTTCATTATTTTTAAGTGAACAGCTTTTTTTTCTCATAGGGTAAGTTAACTCAAGATATGGGAAGTAACCGTGGCGTCAAGTTGAAAGATAATTATTAAATATTGATATGAATACATAGTAAAGAAAAAATTTGAAGAGGGAATTAGAAAATAATTATTAATATTATTGTATTTTAGACAATCAAATATTATTTTTTAAATACAAATTTTATA